>NC_060120.1:107354579-107657609 GCF_021461395.2 Schistocerca americana
ATACCTTCACCGAGAAGTCAAGCAGTATATTGCTCCCTCCTACGTATATCTCGCGAAGAGACCATGAGGAGAAAATGAGAGAGATTAGAGTCCACACAGAGGCATACCGACAATCCTTCTTTCCACCAACAATACGAGACTGGAATAGAAGGGGGAACCGATAGAGGTACTCAAGGTACCCTCCGACACACACCGTCAGGTGGCTTGCGGAGTATGGATGTAGATGTAGATGCCTGTTGAAATGTGAATGTTTCTGGTCTCTAAACGTATCTTCTTCTGGCTGGGAAACTGCATAACAAGTTGTGGGAGAGGCATCCGAAATTTAACATTCTCCTAAATCACGCCTCGGAAACCACCTATGATTTTCTAGTGTCCACAGTTGCGATTTGGGCCTCCCATCGCGTAGACGGGTAGCTTGGTGCATGGCTTTAAAAAACGCCATTTGGGCGAATTGCGTGTCGATTAGGGTGAAGAGTGCTCAGTCCTTGAGCGGAGAAAAATTCCAACGCAGCCGGGAATCGAACCCCTTACTTGGCTTTCTGCCACGCTAACCCCTCAGCCACGGAGCAGGCAGCGTCTATACAGTGTTTCGACGTGTTTTAGTATTTTGACCCCAATTTCTGGTCGCTCCCCCCCACCCCCAGCTGTTTACCGCCGAAAATCTCGAGATGTTGCTTTGCGTCAAACTAGCAAGTTACTTCGCCTGTCGGTGTAGCAAATGCTGATTTTTGGACGGCACGTGTCCTGGGTTCTCGCAGCGACCGAGAGGGAAGTAGGTGGTGGCAAGCGGAAGCTCCGGTGTGTGGGCCTCTATTTCTGAGGCTGGACATCACCACGGCAGGGATGGGGCGCCGGCCATTCACCGGGGGTATTTGCGTCGCCAGCGGCGGCCAAGGCCGGCGCCTTATGGGGAATGCGGCTGTGGCGGTAGCTGCCGGCTATTCCTGGCGCTGACGACAGCCGCCACGCCCGCAAAGTCAAGGGCTCTGGCGGGGCGCCGGGCTGCCGCGCCGTCCCAACATGTCTCCCTTCTCTCACAGCAATCACCAACATGTCCTCATTGCAGGCAGTATCGGTAACACAACATCCCTCGAGCAAAACAACGGCTAGTTTTTATCAATTATATGGCCTTCCCCATTTTCCGCCACTTCAAACAGTTCACCTACTGCCTTTCTCCACAGCTGTTTACCAAGGACACATTTATACCTAGGTACGTATACACCTACAGCCCGATTAAAATTACTTGTCGCAGAAGTCTGTCACTTGTCACTACAGTGTTGCTACATCTGCTGCCGGCTACCACTTGGTCATAGGCGACACATTAACACGGCGGGTCACTACAGAAATGCTGTTAATGTTTAATGCTGACCAATATTGGAAGCGGCCACCGGGAGGGTATGACGGAAACGGAAAATGCTCTGCCGACACGTTTTGTAGCCCTGAAGTTAAAACTCGTGTCTTAACCTAACCACAACCTCGCGCTGCGCAATGTGTCCGAGAAAACGGCGATCAACAGTCTGTGGCAGGACTAAGATCACCATCGCTTTGTTCACGGCTTTTAAAGCTAACTTCGACGAGTAAATTCAAGACAGGAAAATTTCATATGTCTGTCTGCACAAACATCGTCCGCAGCAAAATTTCAATTTCAGCAGTAAAAGCAAACTAATTTCTCAAGCAAACTAATTTCTCGCTGTCACTGGTTACCTGAAACCATCCTCACATTGGCTAACGTCCTGGTTGACAATTCGTTGGTTGCATATTTTAGGGATTCCAAACGAAAAACAAATATAGTTAGAAAAAAAATAAGAGCAAATAAAAAAGGCAATACTATGATGAAAATGACGCAGCGAAGTATTACAAACTAAAAAAGTTTCAAGCAATTCATTGAATAAAAATGATGAAGTCTTGATTAGATTGAGAAAAATAATGAATTTCGCTGCCATTGCCGTGACTCGAGCCTTAGACCTTTTCCACGGGAGGCTTACACTGACCACAACGCTATGCCGTTACACTGCAAAATGCTCTTGTATTTATCACTCTCTGGGGTCCCAATCGGAACGATTGACAGTCTTCAAAAATACGGCTTCGCGCAATGTCGCGAGAAGCCTACTGCACTTCGAGCTCTGTGATATCAATAACTATAAATGACGCTCAATGGCGTCTTCTATGGAAGGAAGCAATGGCGTGTGGTTAGCGCCGTGTGTATTTCGTTAGCATCGCACGCGCGCGATCGCGTGCGTGTGATGAAATACGAAACAGAGGGCTCACATCGATGAGTCGGGATCGAAACAAATCACGAGGGACAGTGGAACGAGAAACTTCTAGTGAACTACTTATGGCAACGGCGAACAGTTCGACTTTGACGTTGAGCGTTCTGATTGGAGAAATCTAGCTACAACGCGTGAAGTGTCAACTATCGCGTAATTTTTATTTGACTAACAACATCGAGCAATATTAGATTTAAAAAAAAATACTAAACCAAAACTTCGTCTACAGCACGCCAGAGACATTGCCAGTAGCGGGACCAGAAAAAAAAAAAACAGTACGTCTCTGAATCATTGTGCTGAAGAAGAGTCAGATGATGGGCCGGCAGAAGGAAGGACGAATCTTTTGTAAGACTAACACAAAGCGTGGGAGGGGGGGGGGGGGTGTTATGTAGGAAGGTGACGTGTCGCAGGCGTGTGCAATTGGCACGCTGCGTCATCAGCCATGACGCACACAGGGTGCTGGATGGGATGATCCACCCCGCAGAGCGGCAGCTGAAGCTGAGAGCATGCTCTGACTCATACGGGCAACACAAAAAAATTGTACGAGGGCTCTTCGGAGAGTTCGGTACGATACGAGCTTTGCACGGATGTGTTCGGCAGTGTTTCTAGTATGCCTGTCGATCACATCACGTCGCTCTTTTGAGTTTTGTGCACACAATGAGCACGTAAAGATGCCCACGATAATGTCTCCCGTCAACTATGAGAGGGGGGGGGGGGGGGGAATTTCGCTCGATTTCACTCATCCCCACAAAACGTAATTGTTACGCATTTCGCCGGCCTGAGTGGACAAGCGGTTCTAGGAGCTTCAGTCTGGAACCGCGCGACCGCTACGGTCGCAGGTTCGAATCCTGCATCGGGCATGGATGTGTGTGGTGTCCTTAGGTTAGTCAGGTTTAAGTAGGGGACTGATGACCTCAGAAGTCCCATAGTGGAGGGGGGGGGGGCGGTTGCTTGGGGGAAGAGAGCAAACCGCGAGGTCATCGGTCTCATCGGATGGGGAAGGAAGTCGGCCATGCCCTTTCAAAGAAACCATCCCGGCATTTGCCTGGAGTGCTTTAGGGAAATCACGGAAAACCTAAATCAGGATGGCTGTCCCATAGTGCTCAGAGCCATTGTTTGTTAAGCATTTCCGTCTTCAGAACAATTCTCGGCCGCACACTGCAGGGGCAATGAATACTCGCCTGCAGCGTTTTCGATGGGAAGTGTTTCTTTTGATCACCCACCATACAACCCAGGCTTGACACCCTCTGATGTTCATCTCTGCTCACATAAACCGCTGGCGATGAAGACAACACTCTGGCACAGACAACGAGCCGCAGCCCAGCGTAGAGAAGTGGCAGAAAACACAGGCGGCCACCTGTATGACGAGGATATTGGAAAGTTGGTACAACGCCATGACAGATGTCTAAGTCGGCGTGGCGACTATGTAGAGAAGTAGCTGGAAGGTGCAGCAAACTGCTGCATATAAAATATGTTCACTGTGGTTTCCATTTCGCTACCGATCGGACGTTACTTTCCGAATAGCCTCCGTATAATAGAGGTAAAGATCGCATGGGAAATCCGAATGGTAGTATTACGGCTTCAGTACGTACACATGTAAAATTAGAAATACACCGCGAACTGCATGGATTTGAAAACTAGTGGACAAAACGGGCCGATGAATGAAGAGCACAGAACCTACAGTTTTCCGGTGTCCTTGTCATTTAACGTCTCTTGTGTGGGATGTGCACTGACATAACAAAAGTTACTGAAGCGGCTGCAGCCGTGAAGCGAAACGAGCAGACTGCAAAAATTTTGCAATGACAGCGACCGTCTTCACACAGTAGTAAAAAATTTATTGTGGTGCTCCAAGAAAGTTTTCCACGTATACCTAGACTGCAGTACCACCAGAAAGTACGCTGTGGGTTCACAACCATTACTTGATTATTTCCTCAAATATTACATGTGGTTTACAGTGGTACGCAGTCCGACGCCAATGACGCGGCCATCGGGTTCTCACTGCGTCTTACTCACAGCCTGCAACCCCCACTGAAGTCGCCCACGTCAGCAGCTGCACCTGCCGTGCTGCGCAGCTGGGAGCAGCACGAGAAGGGCTGCGAGGGCCGACGACCGGCGCGCCGGGTTGCGACAGTGGCCACTGGAGGCGCGCCAGTCGCCGCCGCCTTCCGCTTTCTCCGGAGCCGACAACGCGGCGCCCCGCCACTCTATTCAAGGCCGACGACCGGGCACGGTACTTTCTTCCCCACGGCTTGCGCCGGAAGTGACAGTGACCCAGCATTGCGTCTCTGCCTCTCCAACCTCTGGCGCCAGGGAGCACCCACAGGAAAAAGTCCGGTGGCGTGAGGTCTGATGATCGCGGGGGCCATGTCCTACGAGCACCTCCGCCAAATACCCGGCCGTCCAAGAATTCATTTAAATATCCGTGCACAGCACGACTTGTGTGTGAGCGCCCCATTATGCTGCAACAACAAGTGTAGCTGTATGTTCAGGGGAACATCTTCAAACAGGCCGGGTAGAGTTTCTTGAACAAGTGAGGGTAATTAGCCGACGACGATGCGACTTGTCGTCCACGCAGTCAAATGGGGGAGATGTTTCAGATGACCGAACGACCCCCTTCGATTCTTGCACTTCCTGTACTGATTGCGCTCTCTTTACTTGGCCGCTTTGAACGGTGGAAGTTTGTCGATGTCGAATGTTTACTGTCGCTGCCAACATTAGCTACGTAACGGTATTGTGCGCAGTAACAAGCAGCCGTCGTGTACATAGTGTTGAACCGGTGCGGTCTTGTGCGTAGTGATTGTCAATATTATTTAACGAAGCGAGAGAAGAGGCTGTACCTGGTCCAAGTAACAACTCGCCATCAACTTTCGTGTCACTTCTGCGACGTTTTATTATACGTTCATTCCTTTTGCATGCTGTAAGCTGGCAGCTATGGAAGGAGGCAGGGCTTGCCTCACCAGCCAATCTGCTAGCTTCCACTCCCCGGCATCCTCCGCTCAGGACTCGAGTAAAAGTGAGCGAGCTGTCACATTCCATTAGTGACAACGCATGTGTCATTGACAGCCGATGGTATGATCACGTCCTGGTTTTAAAAAAAAGTTTAACCTAGAGAAGTATCGTAAACAGTACAGACAATTCGAGGCAGCGTCAATAACCCACGTCGTACGATTGTGTCCCGGTTGACAATGGTTCACTGGGCACCAACTCTATTCAGAACCATCTGTCGACAGTAACTAAAGCCATAGACAAACAGATTGTAAAGTCACGACTCCAACTTGGCTGCTGCATTTAAGATTTTAAATTCACAACAGACAAACCTGTCTGTACCTTGGTTTCAACCCTTTCCCTTTTATTGTGTGCTCGGATAAGCTGATTTACCGATCAGTTCCCATTACAATCGTCCCTTGTCAGGACAGAGTTAGCTATTGTCATGTTTGACTACTTGAAACGAGTGGCAGTTGTATAAATTTTCGTGTTAGCATTTGTATTTATGTACAGGTCAACATTCAAGATAAGTTCACCAACTAAAATGAGTTTTCCTGGAGGGCTGTCTTTCATTCAATAAAATTATTTATAAGTCACTACTGGCCAGTTTCGACTAATCTGTCATTTTCATATGATCCATTATTCTCGCAAGGGTACATGAAATATTTTAATTTTAGGACTGATCGACAGTAAAAATATTGTACACTCCACATACATTGGGGATTCAGGCAGCCAGTAAAATACCGCCACAAGGTAGCAACATTGCCGTGTAATATACTTAGGATTATCCGGATAATTATTTCAAAAGGAGAAGAGTATGATAAATGCAGTGCTATTTTAGGACACGCTAATCGCCCTGTGTTCTCGATGCCGATTACGCCGTCGGCGACGCCACTGCCGGAACAAGTGCGGCGAGTGCGCAAGCTGAAACCGCTTGCGTCAGCCAGCGCGCAGGTGAAGGTCAGGTTTACCCCTACCACCTCCCCACCTAATGTCAGTTATTTTACACGGCTCTGCGCTGAAACGATGGCGCCGGCAGCAACAGTACCCACGTACAGCGACTGTACGTCACTATACACTGCTGGCATACGCGAACACAGCACACACCATGTCGATAATATAGACTACTAAAAACTAGCAACATGGAAAAAGCATAAAAATGGCATGCCAGAATACTGGAAGTTCACAAGGTGCCAACTGGTTTGGCCACAGCTCAGATGCACGACGTACGGAAATGGAACACTGAGGTCAGCTGTAATTGGCGACTTCTTGCGGCACGGCAGCGGTTTGCACACCTCCGACGGCCGAGACCTGGTCTACCACGAGGTCATTCGTTACTACGCCGCTTCAGCGGCTTCGAGGTTGTTTGGTTGTTTGCTTGATCGCGTGATTCAAAAACCTGATAGACTATGTTTCCTCGGTGCCGCCACATCTTCAGGAAGGAAATACAGAATGCCCTCTAAGCCATCTACAGACCGTCAACTCGCTGCCTCGTGGCCGTTGCCTGAATCTTTCGCAGACTACTATTACTTCGTTCACGCGGGACTCCGAAACGCCGCCATCTACACGACTATATAATTCGGCATCTTTCCTGTTAAGTAAAGCTCCCATCAACTCTAAGGCTGGAGTGCTTCCCTAAACATGGTACTGCTTGAGGGGCTGTGCTGTTGCCTTTGAACTGCTTTACCCATCATTTATAGAGGGACATACAGCTTAAAGTGGACACCCAAAAATAGGAGCAACTCAGCATTTTCACATCACAAATACTGTCAGATGTGGAACAACTGATAAATGACAGATAAAAATCCTAGAACTGACCAGGATTCTAACCAAGGGCCTGGTAATCTGTCGTGTGGCAATTTACCACTGACCCAGCGAGACTTTCTCGTAACGGGAACAAAATTTATGTCATTCAGACAGTACCCTAGAGTGTTTTCAAACTCCCATTTCCTTTCCCAGACACTGATCTTCCAAAACGGGCAAAAAGCTGCTTGTGCGTAAGTGGCAACTTAACACCGTGTTTCAGATCCTACGGTAATCTGCTGATCTCCCATTATCAGTTGGTTCCAAAGAGGCTATTTCACCCAAGAAGACTACTGTTAATAAACAGCTCTTGTGTTTAAACTGGTCGATTGAAGACAGCTCTCTACAAAGGAGAGGAGACCCGCCCGAGGGTCAAGGATACCACCGGCCGCGTCCGTTGGGGGCGTGGTGTCCGAGGTCACCTACTTTCGGCGCCGCCCGTTTCATTTCCTAAGCAGGCAGGTGGGCCGGCGTTTCGTCACGGACCTTGGGCAGCCCAGCCCACTGCAGTTGCAACACGGCAGAGCACAAAGAGAACGCACGCCTCGCACGTGGCGCCGCCACCAGCTGCAACCCCCCCCCCCCCCCCCCTCTCTCTCTCTCTCTCTCTCTCTCTCTCTCACTCACTCACTCACTCACTCACACACTTCTTTGGTCAAAGATATTTGATGGTGTAATAGGGATCTTTGTCAAATGTCGTCTAATATTTGATCAAAAAAGTCGCTCGTCTTCTTTTCACTGCAATGTGACATGTTACCACACGGAGCGCTAGCATCGCTGCATTCTGTCGTCTGCAGTGTTTTTATAAACATTGCTGGTAGATACAATTGGTGTGAGCCGACAACTACAAAATTAATAGAGATGTATGAAGCTGATGAGGCGCTTTACAACGTGAGGCACGCTGAATACAAAAATAGATTACGAAGATTGGAGACCTGACCTGACCTAACTTAACCTAACCCTCTCCTGTAGCAAGGAATCACAGTGTTACAGTGAGCCTGTCTTCTGCAGATGTAGCAGTTCTTAAGTGAATATTGTGCTTTGTGATATGAGGATACACTTCATTGAGCACATGCTCATCCATTCTTAAGTAATTGATGTACGACTTGACGTCCTCCACTATAAGCTCACGTAACAAGTTTTGTTGAATGCTTTTATCGGTCTTAAAACCCACGGCTTCACCCAGGTATGTTTCCTATTTTTCTCCCGCTTCTCTTCCGCATGTGCACACAGTGCAATTGTGGTACATGCAACTGCTGCGGTTGATAAGTAGTTGTTGTCAGCCATCTTGCACTTTGACGAAACAGTGTAATACCCCCCTCTAGCGCTACGTCCAAGATCTTTGTCAAATATATTTGACGGAATATTTGATCACATCTTTGATCAAATCTTTGACAAAGAAATTTGATATTGTAATACCGGCCTTAGCGAAAGCCCTTTAATAAGTACAGAGACCACCACTAACACTTTCCAGTTCCTTGGAAGAAGTAAGTTTTGTCATTCGTACAGGCCGTCTTTGCAGAGACAGCTGACGTGTAGCCACTTACAAGACTTTGTATCACCAGCATCTCGCGCCAATAGGTTAAATTCCTAACAGCTGCACTGTGTACAGTTGTGTGACTTCCCAAAACATCTGAGCCGGCATGACGTTTCATCATCTTGCCTCTGTGTGTCTTTACCGTACATGCATTCATCAGTCATCTACCTTGAACAATCACCGAAATTGCTGTCCGCCTATAGGCTTGCATCGCACGAAATGCTGAATCACTTGCGGAACATTTACGTGTCACCGACACTTACGTACCAAAGTAATTGTTATGCAGACGACTGTTTTCTTATTCATCGGGCACCCATAATCACTCTTCACATGTAAAAGCTACTTTTAACAGGCCCGTTTTGACTGCAAGTACGTTCATGAAAAAACGAGTAGGTGCCCGTTATCCTAAATTAGTTATTGGAGATGGCATGAACGTGCAGAATATTCCCTTTCCGGGCTGACGCTCATAGTATCACGTTATTTTTACGTAAGTCATGGGATCAATGTTACTTATACACAATTTTCGCGTCACACTGACCCGACAGCTGAGAAATAATCGGAATAGACATCTTTCTTTGTGGCAGTACTTTCCCCTCAAATAAAAATTTAATGCAGTGCAAGCTGTATAAACGCCCTCCTTGTATCAAAGTAGTGATTAAACAGCTAATCTGTTTATATAATTTACCAGCCCTTATGCTAGAAGGTTGTCGTTAGAACTTTATTTTCAAGGCCCGGAAAAAAAACGTATGTCTAAGTCTGCTAGAAAATTGCATCTAACGTCTAGATCACGGCAAGTAGCAGTCGCAGCTCATGGGCTGACAACCCATCAGTTTCGCCTAGCCAGTGGGACGAGTCTGACCTATTCAATAAGAGGCCAGAACAGGGGAAATGTATTCCTAGCGCCGACGCTGAAGTCTTTGTTTTGCTTGCTATTTTTTGGTGTGTTAGTGAGTAATATTTTGTGATTATGGCTGCCACTGCGACAAAGTGGGCTGATTTAAGCGAATTAGTTCTGCAAAGCGATGCCATCCGTTGGTGCATGTCTCATGGATTAACAGCAGAGACACGAAAATTTATCATATATGGTGGTGAAATGACTAAAGATTCGAAGGTTTGCATGGATGGAATTATCTGGAAGTGCAACAAAAACTGATACTTTTTAATAAGTCGATCAATGTTTTTTAATTCAACCATGGAAGAAGATAGAGGCGCACGTGCGATATATTACAACACAGCAGAGAAGTATTTCACTTTTTTCGAATATCATAGAATGCGACGCTGTCTTCGGTTTGCAGTTACTAGCACAGTTTAAACAACTGCGGCTCAAACAACGAGTAATTAAATTTATAATCAACGTTTACAACAGCTTTTCACACTCTTCCGAATGAATCACTTTGAAACACGTCCTCCGTCTGCAGCTCTCTCATTGGCTGCATAGCACGACACAATTGACACACCTCTTGTTTCCACCATACCTCACGGCAACCGCCGACAGAATTCCTTCTACACTATACTTTTGCTGTTAATGGCGGATAATGGCTATAACAACGTGACTCAGGCGTTAAAACACATTGTATAGATAAACTCATGTTACTGAACTGCTGTGCAACTAAAGGCAAGGTACGTAAGATACGCACAAATTATTACAGGCTCTAAAGCAAAATCTATTGTGTGCGCCGCACCTTGCGACTAATAAAAATATATATTCTTCCATTTACGCACGTCCAGTTCATTATTATGCACGAGATGCGTTTTTTTGATTGTGTGTGTTGGCAACCCACAGTGCTTTTGCTATAAATTCTATGCAAACATAAGTGGCACTATTACACTATATTACACAAAAACATTGGTATATCTACATCGTTTTGTATTTTCATCAACTATTGAAGTTCACGGCCACAAAATAAAAAGACCTGAATGTTCAATTTTACATAGAGCTTCTGTCGCCGCACGCCATGAGTTGGCAACAGCCCACTATCAGTTGGCTGCACTGCACAGTCGCAATCGTGGCCAGACAGCAGAGCCATCTGCAGGCAGTTCTGGTTAGAGCCACGTAACGAACCAGACGAATGTAACGCTGCGGTAAAGCGGCACTGGTACCAACCTGGCGGCGTCAGCGAAGACGAATTTGCGCAGCTTGAGATCTCGTAGCACGATGCCCTCCTCGTGACAGGCGCGCACCGTCTCGGCGATCTGAAGGAACAGCTGTCGCGCCTCGTGTTCGCGGAGGCGCTTGCGCGTGCGCACGTACGAGTGCAGGTCCCCGTGCGCCTTCGGGAACACCAGGTACAGGAAGCTGGGGCCCAGCACGACCTCCCGCGTCCGGTTCACGTGCGGGTGCTCGTCCAGTCGATGGTGCGCTGCCAGCAGGCCGCCCGCCTCTCGTCCCACCACCTGTACCACCAACACAGGCTTAGGCCACGCAATTTGCGGCCCATTTCCTAACGCGCAAATATTTCCCGTGATGCCATGACGTCTATGTACGTGCTTCGAACACGTAACAAATGTCGAAGAGTTTGCAGCATAATTTGCAGATCGTAAAATAGTTCAGTCGCAGAGGTGCCATCACCGTCGTCTACAGATTTCGTAACATCCCTCTCGATAATTATTTGCAAAACGTGACAAACAGTGAAAATTATTTCATAAATGTACAACATACTCGCAGATCTCAATACATGCCATACAACATGATTAAATTCAAGTTAATTTTTCAGGTTTCTATTTCAGTTCATGTCATACTAATGCTATTTATCATAAAGGGTTAACTCACCTACAGCAACAATATCGTTAGAAATCCATGACAAAAAAAGCAATTCTGGGCAACACACAAGAGTGAAAACTAATTTCTATTCAGCTGCCCCTTCACGTAAGCTCACAGCTATGTACTGCACCACAGCTTTGACATTTCATCAGCCACCACAACCTCTGTGCAGCTGGTCGTGCTCAAACCCGGGAGAAAAAGTATCACCAGGCAACAACTAATACTTCAATACTAGTAAATATATACTAACAGACAACTGTTGACAAAACTTACTGGCAGATTAAAACTGTGTGCCCGACCGAGACTCAAACTCGGGACCTTTGCCTTTCGCGGGCAGTTTTAATCTGCCAGGAAGTTTCATATCAGCGCACACTCCGCTGCAGAGTGAAAATCTCATTCTGGAAACTGTTGACAACTTCTGCATATTAAGAACATTACGCTGAAATTTTCAGAACAAAAATCTCGTGTTGGTCGAAACACTGTGGCACCATATTGGGCAACTTGTGTATAAATAAATCACTATTATTACTCCGTGACAAAGTTTAATTTGTGCTTTTCGCATTCCTCATCAATGGCTAACGCACTTCCAGTCTTTATTCCTGTAGTGCGTGACAAGAGATACGAGAAGTGGTCAGAGTGTTACAAGCAATTTGCGCCCCACTTTTTCCCGACGGTGACGAATACGGAGCGGCGAGGCCAACCTGCTGACCTAGTTGCAAATTGGGTGCACTATGGCGACATTTAAATACAGCGCATTAACTACCGTTCAGAAGGAATTAAAACACTTCACCGTTCACCCCAATCGCGACTATATTGGAACCGATAACAGCTATCTCGCTTCGCATGGGCAAATAGAGCAGGAAACGGCCACTCAATCAATTTCATCTCCATTGGGCCTGTTGGGGAAAAAATGTATAGGCACGACACAGATGAGCAAGGTGTTCTTCAATCTCTAGTATCAATCTGTTCAAGTGACAAGGGATGAAATTTCCCTTTTCCGTGGAACAATGTTGTACAGGATGGAGCAAGATTAAAACGCCTGTTGGCCCGAGTTGCACAAGGTCTCCAGTTTACGCAAGCACAGCCGCAGCGCTGCTAGCGCCAGCCAAGTGCAGCGGCAGGCCGGAACATCAGGCCAAGGTCAGCGCCGACGGCTGAGAGCGATTACCGCTCATTCGACTGTCTTCCGGAGCGTCTATGTTGCAGGCGCAGCTACTGAAGACATCACTTTTCAACTAAATGTTACAAATGCATGTACAAGTACACCGCTGATGTTAGGTCCTGCATTTTGCATTTTTGATTATTTTCTACATGATAGAGAAAAGTAACTTTAGGACCTAGTGAACTGTATTGGTTCTGCAGGGAATTCAAGATAAAAGTTTTAAGGAAGCCGATGTAAGTATGGAAAAGATCGCCTGCAGACGTAAGAAATAGATCGACTGTAAACGAAGTGTTAGACGGAGTTTGCAGTCATTTCAGTGAGTTATATCCAGACGGCTGTTACGACTTTTAAACACACACACAATGGAAATCTGTTACAAGACAGAAAAGTGAAGTAAATGCAGCGTCGTCTATTTGCCAATTAAAAGAAGTCTTCTGATTAATTATGTTCACGTTGGTTGCTATGCAATATTTTATTTCAAACGGTTTGACGCTCCAAAAGGGACACGTTAACGCTCATTTGCTCTCTGACGTTCAAAAGTCAAACAAAATAACGTACATACATGACGGAACATCAGATGGTAAAATTGTTTTATAAATATTCCGGCATTCAAGCCATGACTTAAGGCAACCATGGAGAAGGCAACGAACGCGATGTGTGCCTTTAGACTATTGCAACGATCGGATTTCTTCTACAACCATCTAAGTGACATTAACGCTAACGTCAAAAAAAGATGTCGCGTCCACTAACCTTCCAAAGATTGTATATACAAACACTAAACGCAAATTTTTATACTAAAAAATTTGTTTTCGCCGATGACACTTCGTTGTGTCAAAAGCCCATAAAACAAAGACGGGCATACGCAAGTTAAGCATGTTTCCGTTACCGCTTTTAAATAATAAATAAAAAACACAAACTGTTATACACGCCAGTGTCAACAAAAGCAAGTCAATTTGGGGCAGCAGAAGCAGTTTATATTCATAGTGAATCCGAAACATATGAGACAAATTTGACATGGTGGTATACACAAATCAATTCTTACCTTACACACGAGTTCCTCTTGCGTATGGACGTTAATACACCGACACAGCGTGCTGCCTTCAACTTGCTCCAGCATCAGGTACTTATCGGCGACGAGAGAAACTGGTGGGAACTGTCTCGAAGATGGTGACACAGGTGGAGGAACAACGGGGAGGTTCGGGCACAAGCCACCCTGGGCCACCGGCGGAGGCGCCTGTGCATCAGGCTTGAGCAAATCACAGTCCGCGTCACTGACGGCATTCTGTTGCTGCAACTGTTGTTGCTGTTGCTGCTGCTGGTCTTGCGGAGCAGCCTCTTCCTGATCTTTCAGCCTTGAAATAGGCAGGTTAAAGGTGGGAGTATTTTCCACTTGCATTTGGATCTCCTTGGCAATTACACACGAACACAAGATATTGCAGTTTGTACTATATAAACACCTAATTTACGGTTCCGCACACGCGGATCACTAAATATGCACGTAAACACTGTCACTGGAAGACTTTACAACTTCAGGGCCGTAAATTGTAAAGCACATAACACAAAACGATGTTATCCGATTCCACCCTCACGGAAACCTTCGGTTTCTGTAGTAATTATTCACGGATATATAATATCCAGATTTTAATACAAACTCGATGACTTCGCCGTCATCGAAATGACGGATCAGCGCCCTTTTGGAACGACAGGTCCGATTCTTTTCCTGAAACAGAAGTGTTAAATTCGTTAGCATTCGGCGGCTACCTCCAACTCAATGACTGTTACTTGTACATCTCTACGAGTATATATATCGAACGTATGGTTGTCTCAATATGGTGTAATATCAAAGTAACTTACTAATTGCAAAATAAGGTGAAATATAATACAATATAGCCGTACATAGAATGTGTTAATGCAAAGAATACTGCAAGTAAATATTCTGAAACAAGTTTACGGAACTTCGAATGAAACAAAAGAACAGATAAAACAGCTTACCGTAGTAAAGCTTGTTCCTGAGTGGATATCGTTCCAAAACTTGACCGTCGGTACGAGGGATGTTCGTCTGGCCCTTGCGACAACGTCTCCGTAACCTGGACAGGCCAATTTTTGGGCCGGTCCCCGCTCAGAAACAGACTTCACAGCTCGTACAACACGCTTTACCGCACGCCATTGTGCAACTGAACAGCCGCTCGACGTTGCGCCGCGTCAAGTACCAGCGACTGCGCGAGCAGCTGGAAGTGTATCCCTCCGCGCGAACAAATTCACTTGTTTTAAAGCATTTACTAAGCCTTTAATGCAACAAAACTATTCAAATTACTCATGATACTACTCAAATTTCATACAGAGCCTGCAATTTGGCTTAAGAGTTTAGATTTTCACTTGAACTATTTTATGCTTCCGCGATCTTGAGTTCTCCACCTAAACGGGAAATGCAGACGCTATTATGAAACTCCAATGAGTATTTCGTTCGACTTATGCTATCAAAGCGACATATCTCCAACTGGAGGATACAGCCGACAACTTTTTCGGTGATTTTGGAAAAGTCTCTTGCAAATGTGCAATTGAACGTAACGGAAGGAATCGAATTCTTTTGAAAATCTGGGACAGAGTCAGCAACAAATGTGTTGCTTTTTATAAACGATGGGCTTACTGAAGCAATTTAAAAAAAAGTGACATCATTTTGATGTTCAGACCGTTGTAATTCCCCTCATTTAATCTCTGTCCGTTCCTGTTGCTCGCTAGTAAGATATTTGTCCGCGAAATTCCTTGAATGTTTTACTACACCTTGTTCACATAATACTGCCGTTCTCTTTGAAGAATCCAATGAAATGAAATAAGAACTTGAACAAAGTTTTTATCAAGTTCGTACTGATTAGGCACCCTTAATTCTTCTTGCTGCTCTAAAAGTAAACATAACGTTCTAAAGTTGCAAAACAAAACTTTTTCAGAACAATTACACAACACTCATAGTATTTCATGTAATTCTTCGTCTGGTCAGTATGACCGTGGTTACTGTACAGTACTTTTAAGATATTTCAGAAATGACTGTTCAGCTACTAGAATGCGTATTTTACCTTCCGCTATACGTTTTATTGAATTAAAATATTTATGTGCTATAATTGTGCAATACTTAGTTGTGTAAAACAAATATTTTCTTGTCCGCCTAGATTGCTAGATTAAAGTAATCGCTGTTTAGATTGCTTTAATCTAGCAGTCTAGGCAGACAAGAAGAAATCAGTTCTACAACTATTAATTAGCAATTTTCTCCGAGGTTATTGTCAATTTTTTTGCTAAATTTAGTGGTATGTCACAGGAGAAAATGCCCAGAGCATCGAGTGAAAATCAAATTAGGCCAAAGGCTAGAATAGTGAGAAATGTGCATCTACACGACACTTAACGGATGTGAACAGTAAACATACGAAAAGGTTGGAACTAAAAAAAAAAAAAAAAACTTCCATCCATTGTTAAAATAACAGTTTTTAGATCGACAGCCAAACCAACATTATAAATAGTTTTGATTCCAGATAAACAATGTTTTAATTCATGAAAGTGTCATGCACATGGTAAAATAAAAATTTTTGTGGTTGCATGGATGGATCTGAATTACGGGCACCTGAAGAAATGTTCCGTATAAATCAATGTATTATGTGGTAAGTCAATGTCTGTCACAAACACCAAGAATGAACGTATCTTTTACTAATAACGTCCTACGCACATTATAAGCCAAGATTTGGATTATAATTTTGGTTCGTATTTGTACTCAGACAGTAGTTTTGACAGAAGTCTGTCAGTTAAAATGACTTCTAGACACTAATCACCGACCATTAACCGACTATGTCTCTGTGTTGAGCAGTAAAAATTTGTACTTACGTTGCGGCAAAATTACCGTTTACCTCGCGGCTGCCCCATATTTGATCGGAACTATAGATCAATGCCTCAATCGATTCGACACACACACACACACACACACACACACACACACACACACAGAGAGAGAGAGAGAGAGAGCATTTTCAGTAGAGATTTTCGTTATTACCGTAGTGTTGCGTTCCTGAATGAAAAACTTCGACAGCTGGCGCAAACAGCGCCGGACGTGACTCGTAGGTCGATAGCGAACGGCGACTTCTGTTTCCAGGCAAGCAATGGCCCTGGTACCTCCCAGTGCAAGCACATATCTCGATTACTGCTCAACGCAACTTGCACAACAGTCTACGGTATTGGTCTAGACATTGACACACACACACACAAATTGTGTAAGTCATCACACATTCAAAAATTCCACGTGACTTACAAGTCGGTTTCGTCACCATATTTGTTACTCTACATGGGGTAATGCTTGCTATGTCGCGCTTCCCTTCATGATGTAAGTTCTGTCCGTGCAGAAAACTGTGTTTCTGTGACCGACTCAAAAATTCCGATTCTCTGTCGAACACCGTGCAAGTAGACTTACACGTTTAACTAAATGTTATAGAAGTCAAAATAAACGACGATTCGAGTATGAATAGGGCCGTAGCGAGGGCATGCCGAGATAGCCGCCCCCCCCCCCCCCCCCATATGTCTCAGGTACAGAAGGGGTGCAAAATATGACCAATTAACAAAATTGGTTTAGATATTAACTGGGAGAAATACGTGAGTTCACCTACCCCTACCTACAAGGTAGGGATGACGGTTATCGCTGAAACAACCGGTTTTCGGTTCCATTGGTTTTTTTTGTTTTTTGTTTTTTTTTAACGCCAGTTTAACTGGACCGTTAGGACCGGTCAAAATAATCGGTTTCTGGAGTAACCGATTTTCGGTTTTTGTTCTTGTAATACACGTACAAATCGAACAAAGATTGAAAAATTTGGACTCCCTCACTTTCAAGATGCATACTCTCAAAATAAGAAATTAAATAGGCAAATAAAAGAAAACTCAGTGTGTCCAATGTTCGCTGCTTTTCTCGAAAAGGGACGAGTGGCTGACTGCCACAAAAAATCACAAGTGTTCTCCAAGTGATTCTAATTTTTTGGATCTCTGCTAAGAAGTCATGTTGTGATCGGAGATCATACCACTGTTTGGACATTCCGAATAGTCGATCTAAAGGGTGAAAACTGAAGTCAAAGAACTATTTTTCGTGTTGATTTGTCCGTTTTCAAGGGCTACAAGCAATGTTATCCAGACACAAGCAGCAGGTCAGCTGCTTCCTTTTTTTATTTTAATTATGAATGAACTGTTATCTCTTTTCTCGCAAATGTGTTGTGACTTCTGCTGGTTTTAATCTTTTGAACCAAACAAAGCATTGTACTACACTGAGACCGCACTTCGTGAAATACTTCCAGACTAGGGATGGTGTCATTCTGTAATACAACTGATGCCCGACGACGACAGAAACTGTCACAAAGACCAGATGGGACAAGACTCGCACATCACATGTAGACGCTACCGCCCAATAGGCCACGCCACGTAGTAACCAAGTACATTATTATCTCAGCAATGCCGTACCAATTCTTATGCCAAGTATTTGTTGCACTTTTCTGTCGGCACTGTTATTAAAATAACACTGATCGCTTTTCCCACTTTCTATAATAACGCAATAGTTCAGAGAAATGCAGATGTTACGAGTAAAAATTACATGTTCGCTTTGTTACTCGGATATTGTCCGCCCGTGCCGGTCGGAGTGGCCGAGCGGTTCTAGGCGCTACAGTCCGGAACGGAGCGACCGCTACGGTCGCAGGTTCGAGTCCTGCCTCGGGCATGGATGTGTGTGATGTCCTTAGGTTAGTTAGGTTTAGGTAGTTCTAAGTTCTAGGGGACTGATGACCACAGCAGTTAAGTCCCATAGTGCTCAGAGCCATTTGAACCATTTGTCCGCCCGCGGTAGCTGAGTGGTACCGTCACGGTAGATCAGCGTGTTCGGCCAGCGAGCTGGTTGGCCTCTGTAATAAAAAAACTGAGCGGAAGGATCAACAAACGAACTTGAACGGATGTCATGTCGTCGTGTGAGGATCAGAGGAACGTTAACTCCATTTCAGCTACTTTAAAGGAGGTTAAAAAAACGATATTTCAAGAAGTACAAAAATGGTTCAAACGGCTCTGAGCACTATGGGACTTAACTTCTTTGGTCATCAGTCCCCTAGAACTTAGAACTACTTATACCTAACTAACCTAAGGACATCACACACATCCATGCCCGAGGCAGGATTCGAACCTGCGACTGTAGCGGTCGCGCGGTTCCAGACTGTAGAGCCTAGAACCGCTCGGCCACTCTGGCCGGCTCAAGAAGTATATTTCGTTTTTCAGTGACTAATACAAACTTTATTGAAAAATTTCTACACTACACATAAATACACTTAAAAATCTGTCAGATGATAATATATTTATAAAAATTGTTCGTACTGGACTACCACTATCAATTTTTAATATGGTGCTAAGGAGATACGTCTTTATGATCCTAAGTGAATAAATCTACATAGAGGTTTTACACTTTGGAGATACGCATTTGGTTTGCCAAAATATAACTTACAAAGATAATTTACTCATTAAAAACAGATAGGGTACAGTAAAAGTAAAAACATATGAGCGGAATTTGTGCCTACATCACCAATGAATGCTCACTTTCTAGCTAACTTCATCACAACTGTTGCCACCACAGTATGAATCTCCAGCTATTTCTTCTTGAAGATTCGTGTAAAATGCGTGGTACTGTTCCCTGATAATGCCACTGCGGCGTAAATCCAGGAGGTCTTTTACCTTCTCTTCCTGAAGTTTCAGTGCTCCATGGTATTTCTCAAGGGATCACCAATTTAGTATTGGAGGGCAGCGTGGAGGGTAAAAATCGTAGAGGGAGACCAAGAGATGAATACACTAAGCAGATTCAGAAGGATGTAGGTTGCAGTAGGTACTGGGAGATGAAAAAGCTTGCACAGGATAGAGTAGCATGGAGAGCTGCATCAAACCAGTCTCAGGACTGAAGACCACTACAACAACAACAACAACATGGTATTTCTGTTCCAACTGGAAGACTGTATCGGAATTTTGGGATTTTCTGGAAACTGGCAAACTTTTGAATTGTTGATTATGGAAATGCTTAAAAAAGATGTGACTAACATCACTTTTGCGATATTGAAGTTGCGTCACTTTAAGCCATTGTACTTGATTTCCTTCACTGTCAAGTTTAGCATTCTTAAACTTTTCCTTCTGCATAGCACCAAAATCCAAAAAGTCCTTCTGGTCCATTTCAATGACTTCATACAGTCTTTGTTTTGTAGCAGTTTGAACAACAGTGGCCGCGCGAGATTAGCCGAGCGATCTAGGGCGCTGCAGGCATGGACTGTGCGGCTGGTCCCGGAGGAGGTTCGAGTCCTCCCTCGGGCATGGGTGTCTGTGTTTGTCCTTTGGATAATTTAGGTTAAGTAGTGTGTAAGCTTAGGGACTGATGACCTTAGCAGTTACGTCCCATAATATTTCACACACATTTGAACATTTTTGAACAACAGTATACCACCCCGACGGGTCACAAACATTAACATTTTTTGCAGCCCTTTCTATAAGGGCATGGACTGAATCACACTCCATTAAAGAGTGGCCAGGCTCAGAGAAGCACTGCTGTATCACCGGGATGTTCAATGTTTGGACAGCATGAAGGAACTTGGTACTCATGTTGACATTTCGGTTCGTCCACCAAAAGTTCAAAATGGTTCAAATGGCTCTGAGCACTATGGGACTCAACTGCTGTGGTCATCAGTCCCCTAGAACTTAGAACTACTTAAACGTAACTAACCTAAGGACATCACACACACCCATGCCCGAGGCAGGATTCGAACCTGCGATCGTAGCAGTCGCACGGTTCCGGACTGCGCGCCTAGAACCGCGAGACCACCGCGGCCGGCGTCCACCAAAAGTGACGGAGAACAAAACAACTGGACGGCCATCTGCAATCTTCTGGAGTTCTTGAAATATACATGGTGCTACTTCAATTGAGCCGCGTTTAGGCACACCTTCATGCCACATGTAATTTCTAGCTTTCCTGGTAACATTATTGTATACTGTGAGGTTGCATACCGCCAGCCTTCTTTTGCAAAAAATGTCTTTAGCTGCTATGTGTGGACAGTATCTCACAGCTTCTAGGTCAAACTCCAGTAAATGACATTCTCCTGCTTTGGCCCGATCCTTCAATTCATTTTTTAGTATCCTAGCAGCCTCCTTACTCTTAGGTGTTCTGAGTGCTGGTCTTTCTCTGCCTCTTGATTTTCTTCAGAGAGATTTTGAAAGCGATAGGAGTGGTCATAAAAACCTTTTCTTGGTATATGAAAGCCTAAGTTAAACTCTGTATTGAATATTTCTCTGTAAAGCCAATATTTTCAGCAGTAACCTGTTCCTCTTCGCAACGTTTCTTATATAGTTCGTGCATTATTTGCATATTCAAATCTCCTGGTAAGAACTGTCGCACAGTGCTCTGTCGGCAGTAATGCGATGGAATGGTAGGAAATGATTTTATGTGGTTCCTTATTCTCTCCCTTGCCTCGTCGGACCTCCTTATACCTGTACGATGATGTCCCCTCTTGTCAGCAGACACAATCATGTTGCTGCTGTACCTTTTCTTCTGTATATATCGCACAAATGTTTCTGATATATTAAAAATGTTAAGGAAAAACTCTAGACACACTTGAACTTCACCACCATTTTTCAGGAGAATGTACTTCTTTGTGACATTTCTTCGAGACTGCGCACCTGCAGAACGTGACCTTAATAAGTGGAGCTAAATACTGTCGCTGCTTTTCTAAATCTTTCATCATCCAGAATCCTTGGAACATCTGTCTCCCTTCAGTCTCGCTGATGTTCTCGCTACACTTTCTCGGGCATTTGGAACAATCCTTGTACTTAAATGTTCTGGCTGGTACTTCTTTATTAGCAGTTGATTTGTACGCCTTTCCTGACTGCCTATTCATTTTTCTTATGTTCTTTTTCCACTTGTCAGTGTTCTTACTTCTTTTTCTCGTTTTATTTTCCTTACCAACTTCATTTCCTCTGTCAGATTGCACATGTTCTTGATCATTAGACTCAACGATCACTGGATTAACTTCTTCCTGTTGCATTTTCATTAACATCACAAAACCTTTGCCCACACAAATTGAAGAATCAGGACTGAATAGCTGATTTATCGGTGAACGTGGATTTCCGTATTGTATCTCCTTTGTGACATTGCCTGGAAAGGAGAAATTTATATTACTGACGTTAGTGCCTTATCTAGCATAATATACCACAATAATCAACTATGAATCTTACAGTCCCATTGTATTTTAAAAATTATGGCGTGTGATAATTACGACAAAATGTACCGCTTCACCCAAAGACAATAAATGTGACCTTAGCTCTATTGAAATGCAGATGTGTTATTATTTTAGTAACATCGCAGTTAGGAGAAGAAATAAATCAGAATGTAATTAAGGACCACTAAGAAAATGCGTACACACAACCATATTCAAACGATATTCCCAGTATATGTATTTTGTTTGTCAAATAATTTGGGACTAAGAAATTAGTATTCGAAATGTTAAACAACACCCACCGGATTATCATTTTGCTTACCGGGGTTTTCTAAAGATATTTGCAGATTCTGTTGAACTGCAACTCTCCTTTTCTTTGGCCTCGGAGATGGTGATGGTGATGATGATGATGAAGGATCAATGCTGTTTTCGGGTATGTAATCATCTGATGAACCCGAACTAATAACTTTGAAATCATTGCAATCTTGCAGTCGTTTCACATCGGAACAGTTTTGTATTGCAGACGAGGTTTCACCATTCTTTTCTTCTGCTTCTGTAATTTCTACAATATGGTATACAAACAATGAATGGGAATCAAGTCAATCAAACTAACGATCCGTATCTCCGTTGATGATTACATCATAGATAAAATTAATAGTAATTCATCTTACCTTCATCGGATGTAGAATTACTTTCACTGCGGTAATTTTGCATCACTAGCTCAACCATTCTCCTTCCTCGTGAAGTTTTTATTTTTTTTTTATTTTTTTAATTTAACAGAGAGCGCACACTAACAACAACCTCTTCACAGTGAATACCACACGAAACTAAACAGAATTTGATGTGACAGTGACAGCAACGTGACTGCGTTGACAATGCTTACAAAGGACACTCATTGTTTAGCGTTTCTCCGCTTATTGATTCTTGCGAGGGAAATACAACGGCTTGAAACCTCGTACGTAAAGTGTTTCGAGAACTGATGAACAGACGAATGATTCAGCAGGGAGGCGTGATGCGAAGTTTCTACTTGGCGTCGCAAGCTTCGTTATTATCTGCTAGGAAAATAGTGCACAAATGCAGCAAAATCGTATTACACAAAACAAGCAGATAATGGTATCTGCTGAATAAAAGCATATTTCCAAATTTACTTCATGAAGTAAGCAGTCAGAAGAACGTAAGCGCCCATACGTTTTGCTGATCCGAAAACAGAGATGCACTGACTGGAGACAGAAGAACGTAAGAGCCAATACGTTTATCTGCATCTAAATTAAGCTCACAACTTGGAGATACGCAACAGCTTATTCTTTCAACGAGAAGAGATAGAGATACGCCGTTTTGACACAACAAGGACCTGGTTACCGTAAGGACATACGTTAAAAAAACCTTTTGGAGGTACTTTCGTCTGACTCTCACACGGCCTTGTGACGTCCGCAACGACCAGACAATATATATATATATATATATATATATATATATATATATATATATATATATATATATATATATAGTGTTAAGCGCGACAGAATGTCACTTCTAAGAGCCCGGGTTCGATTCCCGTCTGGGTCGGAGATTTTCTCCGCTCAAGGACTGGGCGTTGCGTTGTCCTAATCATCATCATTTCATCCTCATCGACGCGCAAGTCGCCGAAGTGGCGTCAAATCGAAAGACTTGCACTCGGCGAACGGTCAACGCGGCAGGAGGCCCTAGTCACACGACATTTTATTTACCCGGATATTAGAAAAAGAAAACAAAAACACCCGTAATAATTGAGACCAAACAAATACCGAAAAATACCGATTATTCAGAACTGAAATACCGGTATCTGTTTTAGCCTTCAGTTTTCCCCACCGTTACTTCGAGAAGAACCCTTTCGCTTAGACGGCGAATGTAAATGCGCGCTGTTGTCACAGCGTCCATTCTACAATGTCATATCGCCCAAACAGCATGATGAAGAAACGACTGCTACCGATTACGGAACAGACGTCTGTCGGTAACATGTTTTACGTGGCACCAGCGCACTTGCTTCATACAGCTGCCGCCTACCTACACAACTCGTTCATGTTCAACTGTGGAGCTCTTTGCTGCAATTTCGCTTCGGTATTGTAGGTCTCAAACGTAGGCAAACTGGTGCAGAAGCAAATACGCTATTTGATTGAGAACATCCGATTTTTGTCGGCTGAGGACTGGAACGAGACTGTTTGAACGAGAGTGCTTTAAAGTATTTAACATAATAAAATGTGCAATGCAAAATAGTTCTCACATATATTTATTTCCCCGTCACTAAACAACTTAAATGAAAGATCTGTGTTCTATATTGCAAAAAGTGCAGCTGGTTCTGGTGCCAAATTTGTAAGCGTTACTGACAAAGCGTAATTAATTAAAGTAATAGCCGCTGTCAAATTCTATGTGAAAGAGCCGATTGTGAGCACTGAAACACGTTCCCGTTTGGGTATTTCGAAGGTTCGTCAAAGTATGAGCTTATGCAGAGCTTATCCAAACGTCGAAATAGCCTTGTCACGGACTGTAGTGCTTTAGGTGAATGCAGACTGTTAATTCAAACATGTCATCCATAAAGTACGACGTAGCTGTTGAACATGACTTCAATAACCAATGTATTTACTACGCTTAAAAAAATTAAAATCAAAGCAAAATTATAACACAGACATAATTCTACAAAGGGATATTGCCTCAACTCTTAATTTGCCACTTTTTCTTCTAATAAGTAATGTATGCACTATTGATAATTTATAAAGAACAAATAAAACTGTTCTTTCTTATTGCTGTTATTATTAACATTAACTGAATTTCCGTTGGTGCTTGGAAGAACACGATAATAATATTCAAAACGAAAAACGCTTCATGTAGTTCTGCAAAATTATATTTACTTGGTCACGAACCGGCTTTCGGCTTCTCAAGCTATCTTCAGGTGACAATTGAATGTCGCAAACACAGGTAAGCATGATGAGCGACTCACACAGATATAATTTGTACAGAAGAAACAAAAAATGACCGAGTGTTTACGTACGAAAACATTACATATTTTGATCACATAGAAATAATTGCATTAACTATGATGGGGAGGGGGGTAAACAAAGTTGTTATGTGGCGGTACGTTTAACAACAGATGAAAAATAAGATGAAATTACAGTTTGAATCTAGTATTTGTAACGAAAACTTAATTTTCCGAAAAATGAAAGTGCATAAAATTACAACATTCCTGTACGCTGGCCAACAGCAATCACTCAGCAGTTACTAAACCTGTTGGAAAATGCTATACATCGGCAACTCTTCAGACAACCTCTTAAAAATTTAAAGTCTCACAACTGCAGACCTGCATTCTATAATACCAATAGCACATCAAAATTTTTATTCAATAGTAAAGACAAATGCAGCCCTTGGCACAGAGTGGTGTTTATAAAATCACCTGCAAGCAGTTTGAGGTAGTGTATACTGCTGTCAAGCAGAGTGTGGCAATTAGACCATGTGAAGATTTAATCTTCGGCGATCGGCTTTTAGCAGAAAACCTTTGATATGATGTAGAACATGAAGTTCACATTCTGTTTAAAAAATGCATAAAGATGAACCTACTGGAAATACTTGAAATCAACAAACACATGACACAGAATGGAGCCTAGTATTAAATGACCAGATTCAGTTTCCATTTTCCCCTTTGTTAAATTAAGTTTTCGTTACAAATAATAGATTGAAACTGTAAACTGATCTTATTTCCCATCTGTTGTTACATATACCTCCATATAAAAACTTTGTTTATCCCCTTTTTTAGTTAATCTAATTAATTGTACATGACCAAAAAAATGCAATTCTTTTCTATGTAAACACTATGTCATTTTTTTGAGTCTTCTGTACAAATAATATCTGTGCAAGTCAGGAAACGTAGCGACAGCCCCCGACATTTGCACAAGCCCCGCCCATTTACCCCCCTCCACACCTACTCCCCTGCCACACCAACCAAGAGTGCATCAACATGATCTTTGGTAGTCCTCGTCGCTGTCGTGTTTTTGTTCGTTGGTTTTTTTTTTTTTTTTTTTTTACCGCGATTGTTCATACTACCAGTGTTGTGCTGTTAGTACTTCTTAGCAGTTTGTGTAATACTGTCAAAATGAAACATAGATATGCACTCTCAATAAAGTTATCATACACAAGGTACCTAATCTTGACTGTTGTGGCCAACTGCTGTCAAAACTGATATCTAACATGTTAAAGTACGATAATATGTGTTGGAATGACACTGACGAAATTATGTACATATGTTTAACAATAGGCAGCTCTAAAGCTCTCAAACACTGAAGAAGAACTCAAAGTAATCTTGTGTCTGCTGTAAAAATTCACCCATTACACAGGCAAATATTAATGAAGAATGTCACTGTATAAATATCTGACTGCTTGCATTACGCATTTCTACATTATCCCACTCTTACATTCTTTAGTCTTAATGACGTAATCAGAAACAAACCAAGACATCGACTTTGCCTTGTTCATGCACAAAATTGACTTTAGACAATCGAGGTAATGGACAGCATCCTTGGTGATACTACCAATTAATATTTCCCAACAGAATTTCTTACAGTACGCGAGGTGACGGAAATTTGCGCTCACTGCAGTTAACTAATATCACATTTTTTGATATAGTGCAGATGAAAGCTCATGAAATAAAAAAGACAGTCTGGATACCATTTTTATTTTTCTTTCTTATTGGTGATTTTTCAACTCGCACATTAATGAACATATTTCTAATTCTTTTCACAATGGTACCGGAAAAACTGTATTTCGTGCTAACTGCTGATTTTCTCCCTTGTTATAACTGGCATATCTGTGATACGAACCACTTTCATGTTGGAACATGCGGCAGACCATGGGCGGAGCTTAGGATGTGGATTGGTGTGGAGGGGTGTGGTTGGGCGGGACTTGTGCACCGTACGGGGCTGTCGCTAACGTTACGTGTGTAAGTCGCATATCATGTTTGTCTGTGTTTGCGACATTCAGATGCCACGTGAGAAGCCGAAAGCTGGTTCGTCACCAAATAAATATAATTTTGCAGAACATTAGGAAGTGATTTTCTTTTTGATGTTATTATTATTTGCGTCTGATCTCTGTTGCATCACGTAATGCTTTCAGATTTGTTATTCCGGTCTCCCACATGGCTCTCATTCTCTCTCCATAGCCTATTTTCATTTCTTGAGTTCACTTGGTTCCCAGTTCGTTTGGCACCTCATTCTATCCAACAGTTTATCTTTTGACTGAACAGCTTTCTGTTTACTACTTCCACTACTTCTTTCTGGGCTTTCTCAAGATTCTTTCTAATCTTTTGATCCATTGTATATTATTTAATTTTCCGATGTATGCCATATCCTGGCGTGTAAGTCTTATTCTTGATAGTCTTCGAATGTGTTCAAAAAAATTTTAATCCTCCTTTTCTAATGTGTGCTGTCAGCGGTGACCATTTCTGTAGTGCTTTACAAGATTTCAGTCTCTGTCGTGCCTCTGTTTTGTCTAGATCAGCAATTTTCCTCATACACTGATGTGACAAAAGTCATGGGATATCTCCTAATATTGTGCCGGACCTCTTTTTGCCCAGCGTAGAGCAGCAACTCGACGTGGCAAGTACTCAACAGGTCGTTGGTAGTTCCTGCAGAAATACAGGGTGATTCAAAAAGAATACCACAACTTTAGGAATTTAAAACTCTGCAACGACAAAAGGCAGAGCTAAGCACTATCTGTCGGCGAATTAAGGGAGCTATAAAGTTTCATTTAGTTGTACATTTGTTCGCTTGAGGCGCTGTTGACTAGGCGTCAGCGTCAGTTGATGCTAAGATGGCGACCGCTTAACAGAAAGCTTTTTGTGTTATTGAGTACGGCAGAAGTGAATCGACGACAGTTGTTCAGCGTGCATTTCGAACGAAGTATGGTGTGAAACCTCCTGATAGGTGGTGTATTAAACGTTGGTATAAACAGTTTACAGAGAATGGGTGTTTGTGCAAAGGGAAAAGTTCTGGACGGCCGAGAACGTGTGATGAAAATGTAGCACGCATCCAGCAAGCATTTGTTCACAGCCCAGGAAAATCGACTCGCTGAGCTAGCAGAGAGCTGCAAATTCCACAATCAACTGTATGGAGAGTCCTACGAAAAAGGTTAGTTATGAAACCTTATCGTCTGAAATTGGTTCAAGCACTGTCTGCAGCTGATAAGATTAAAAGAATCGATTTCTGTGATTTTATCCTTGCTCAAATGGAAACAGATGAATCTTTCATTTCAAAGATTGTGTTTAGTCATGAAGCAACTTTCCACCGTAACGGGAAAGTCAACCGTCACAATGTCTGTATATGGGCCACTGAGAATCCGCGGGAAACAACTCAGTATGAACGTGACTCGCCTAAGGTGAACGTTTTCTGTGCCATTTCAGCCAATAAAGTTTTTGGTCCCTTTTTCTTCGAAGGTGCTACTGTAACTGGACTACAGTATCTGGAGATGTTAGAGAATTGGCTGTTCCCTCAGCTCGAACAAGAAGCACAACAATTCATATTTCAGCAGGATGGAGCGCCACCACATTGGCACTTATCTGTCCGTAACTACCTGAAAGTCAACTACCCGAGGCGATGGATCGGCCGCCAGGCAGCCCGCGACAGAGCACTTCATCACTGGCCTCCAAGAAGCCCTGATCTTACCCCCTGCGATTTTTTCTTATGGGGGTATGTTAAGGATATGGTGTTTCGGCCACCTCTCCCAGCCACCATTGATAATTTGAAACGAGAAATAACAGCAGCTATCCAAACTGTTACGCCTGATATGCTACAGAGAGTGTGGAACGAGTTGGAGTATCGGGTTGATATTGCTCGTGTGTCTGGAGGGGGCCATATTGAACATCTCTGAACTTGTTTTTGAGTGAAAAAAAACCTTTTTAAATACTCTTTGTAATGATGCATAACAGAAGGTTATATTATGTTTCTTTCATTAAATACACATTTTTAAAGTTGTGGTATTCTTTTTGAATCACCCTGTATTAAGCCATGCTGCCTCCATAGCTAACCATTGCGAAAGTGTTGCCGCTCCACCATTATACAGGACGGCGGCCCTGAGGTCAGTGCTAGAGGAACTCGATAAAACCAAGGCTGGCATAGTTGCCCTATAGGAAATGCGATGGAATGGACACGTAGTGCTTGATAACAGAAGCTGAGTAATTTTCTACCATGATCTAGTGAGCAACCATAAATCTAGTACAGGGTTTACAGTGAGGCAAAAACTTAAGCATATGGTGCGCGGATTTACTGGAATAACATTTAGAATCTCGCAGATGAAATTGGAGGCCCGATTCGCAAACTATTCATTGATCAGTGCTCCTGGAGCTACAGAAGTATCAGATGACCAGGATAAAGATGCCTTCCATGAGAACCTCGAGGGAGCCTATAACGCATGCCCTATGCATGATATTAAAATAATTATTGGAGACCTCAGTGCACAGATTGGAAAATAAGATCATTGCCGTCCAAATAGCCTCCATGAATACACAAATGATAATAGACACAGAGCTGTTCAGTTTGCACTGTCATGTAACATGGCTGTAGTTAGGACTATGTTCCCACGCGAAAGCATCCATAAAGCAACATGGTGTAGCCCTGGTCAGCATACCTACAACCAAAACGACTGTGTAATTATTGACGGTAGGAATTTCTCAAACTAACTAGGCGTACGTACTTGCAGAGGACTTAATGTGTATTGCGAAACTAAGAGCTAGAGTATCTAACGCAAGAAAAGTGTAAGGAGCATCTGCTAAAAATGAAGAGATTTCTGAAACGTACTCTGAGAAGGTTATTGAGAATCTTGCACTATACACGCCTAGTGTAAGTGATACTCTGGATCAGGAATGGAGCAGTTGTTATGGCAGTAGAAGAAGTGGTAGGGACCGAATGAGAATAAGTCATGAGAAAAACCTTGCGTATAGGAAGATGCTTGAGAAATCGTATACATGTTTTGTGGTACGAAATTATGAAGATAAAAGAAAGAAAGAGAAGAAACTGTATCGGAAGAAGAAAAGGGAATGGGAAAGAAAGGAGACTGAAGAATTGGAGGCAATCGGAAAAACAAATGATCTGAGAAAATTCTACAAGACAATTAGTAGTGAAAGAAGAACCTTTAAGCCACTTATTGATATACTTGAAAGTAAAAATGGGGTATTACTAACCGATGACCCATAGATATTGGAACGTTGGGTTGAATATATTATAATGAACTGTTGGGTGCTTCAGAGCTTCATATTGAAGAGATCCTAATCCACCTGGAAGAAGACGTTGAGGCCATAGTCCCGCCCAGCTCTTAAGGAGAAGTAGACAAAGCAATTGCCCGACTGAGGAACAACAAAGCAGAAATGACTGATAATATAACATCAGAACTATTGAAAGACGGAGGAGGTATGTTACATCACAGCGTACACAAGATTTTGTGCCTCATATGGAAAAAGGAAGAATTGCCAAAAGAGTGGAATGTAGGTATAATGTGTTTGATACCCAGAAAGGAGAGATATTTAAGTGCGTTAACTACAGAGGCTTACATTCTTAAATATTACATACAAAATACTGTCAAATATCTTGTTTAATAGACTCTCAGTTGTAGCAGAAAACATTACTGGAAGTATTTAAGTGCGTCAACTACAGAGGCTTAACATTCCTAAATATTACGTAACAAATACTGTCAAATATCTTGTTTAGTAGACTCTCACTTGTAGCAGAAAACATTACTGGAAGTTATCAATTTGGATTCAGACCAATAAAGCCAACTTTGAACCAGGTATTTACTCTCCGGCAAATAGTAGAAAAGACCAACGAATTAATTGTTGGTATGCTCCATCTTTTCATTGATTTCAAATTGGCATATGACACAATAAATCAGGCCAAACCTTAAGAGTCAATGCAGGAATTTTGAGTGCCTCGGAAATTGGCGTGTTTGGTGGAGGTTACTCTAAGGCACTGGTTCCCAACCTTTCTTAAAACATTACCCCCGAGTGCAATTAGACATTAGCTAGTACTCCAGCCCTCTCCCGCCACCCCCCCCCCCCCGCCCTGGCACCTGTTGTCCCCCACCCCCCTCGCCCACTCCCCTACATTACCACCAAATTTAGCACCTAACTAAACTGTAGAATGAAAGACTTTTCTTCGAACACTTTTATTTTTAAAATCATGGAAGATGAATGATATTTAGTATGTGTGTGTGTGTGTGTGTGTGTGTGTGTGTGTGTGTGTTAGAACGGATGACGAAGGGATTCGTGGTGCATCGCAAGTGATAGCCACAACTGACTATCCACAATGAGGGTAGACACTTGTCACAAAACATACCTCTCGTGCATTACTCTTTTCCATTGCGGCACTGGCTTGACCTGCACACCGCAATCGCATTTAAAATCAACGAAGTTGAAAAGTCTGCAATATACTTGCTGTTCGTAAAACACTTGATTGCTGCACTCCTTATTTCTGGCAGAAATTGGAAGACTTTAAGCTGTCAATGCTTTGTGCCTGACCACAGCCACTAATAGTAATAATAATAATAATACTATGTACAGCACTATGGTAGCCCTTGTGTAGTTACTGCTGTGTAATGCTGTCAGTTAATCATTTACCTGTTTCGAAGCGAGTAATGAAGCAATTTCTGGACTACTGCAGTTACTATCAACAATTTGGAGAAGGCATTTTCTTGAGATATTTAGCATTTTTTACGTACAAGTCTCACTTTTATCATCAGCGATGTATGGGACAAAGCACAAAATACGTGTGTAGTGGGTGACCTATGTGAGGAACCTGTAACCTCCACCGCGTTAATGCTACTAATTGAGAAAAATAATTATCGATAACTTATCGCCGGCCGGAGTGGCTGAGAGGTTCTAGGCGCTACAGTCTGGATTCGCGCGCCCGCTACGGTCGCAGGTTCGAATCCTGCCTCGGGCATGGATGTGTGTGATGTCCTTAGGTTTAATTAGTTCTAAGTTCTAGGGGACTGATGACCTCAGCAGTTAAGTCCCATAGTGCTCAGAGCCATTTTTTTGATAACTTATCAGTATTAGAATCTTACAAAATGGTGATAATAGGAGCGATCTTTTGAAAATAATTTAGTTTCATGACTGAAACAGAATATTTTTGCTTCCGTGGGGATCTACAGCCTCTAAGTGTTTTATTAAAACAATACACTGTGCGCTGTAGGCTGTATTGTGCTTTGTTAAAATAGTGCTTTTAGCTAACTTCGGCGGTGAGCCATTATCAAGCACATTTGCTTTGTCATGCATTACATATCATGCTCATTGTGTGATAAGCACGATGTGCAATACATGACACAGCAAATGTGCTTGATAGTTCTCATGCTCATTGTGTGATAAGCACGATATGTAATAAATGACACAGCAAATATGCTAGATAATGGCTCACTGCCGAAGTCAGCTAATATCACGAGTTTAATAAATCACAATACAGCCTACAGCTTGTACAACTGTTGGAATATGCAGATAATTTGGACCTAATGAGTAGAAGATTTAGAGATCTACAAGGTGCATTCTTAGCTCTAAAAGTGAGTGCCGAGAAGATGGGCTTGAAAATTAATGAAGGAAGTAAAGGTGTAGTGGTACAAATCAACCCTTGCAGCCCACAGTAACCCTTGATGGAATGACTTTTGAGCGAGTAGAATGTTTCAGTTATCTGGGTGCAAAGATGGAAACAAATGGCAGCACTTCGACTGAAATTATGGCCCGCGCAAGTGCTTCTCATCGGTGCTATTTCGGAATGTTGCGACAAATTAAATCCAAGTTTCTATCACGAGAGACTAAGTGCCAACTCTATAAAACACTGATACGCTCAGTACTTACGTATGGCTCAGAATCATTGATTACAAAGGAGGCTGAAAGCAGACTGAGTTCACACACAGGAAGTGTATTGAGGAGAATCTTTGGACCTATGTATCAAAATGAGAGTTGGAGAAGGCGAAGGAATGACGAGTTTTATGACCGCTACATGGATGATGTGGCCAAGTTTAATGTTGTGTAGGTTGAGATGGCGTGGACATGTAATACGACTCGACGAGACAGATCCTACAAGGAAAGCCTGCTGCAATGAACCTGGAGAAAGGAGAGCAAGAGGACGACCGAGGTTGAGATGGAGTGACGAGGATACAAAAGCACTGCTCGTGTTGGTTGCCGTAGCTAGAGGTCTACAGCGAAGTCCAAACAGGAACGGCGTGAAATTATCGAGAAGGCCAAGTCCCATCCTGCGATGTTGTGCCAATGGAAGATGAAGATTTCTTCACCTGAATGGTTGTTATTAAATAATGAACGGATGTACTCCCATCTGCCCAAGTTCCGTTCAATGCTAAAAAGTAAAGATACCAGGATGTGACAAAACGAGATCAACCTTAACGTACCTAATATTTTTCTATAGAGATCATAATATCCCATCTGACACTGAAATTGTTTACTATAGCGTTTCAGCCTACACACTGTTACCATTATTATTATTATCATTATTATTTGTGGCTGTTGTCAGACACAAAAAATCGGCAGCCTAAAATCCTCAATTTGTGCCAGCTGAAAGATGATTTACAAACAATAAATATAGTTCACAGATGTTAACTTGATGGAAGGCGGGGGGGGGGGGGGGGGTGCAGGATATGAGTGAGCACGTTTTACGTTTTGTAACAAGTGTCTCCCCTCGGTATGGACAGTCGACTTTCTTTTCTGAGAAGAAATCGTAGGCAGCACTCGTGACGCACTGAGAAACGTTCATCATTACACAAGAAAATGTTGTTAGAAATAAACAGTACCAATTGTCTCACTGACTCTTTAGTTCAAGGATTAAGGAAAATTCTTTTTCATTCTAAAGTTTAATTAGTCGCTAATGTTAAAGATGCTGGGGGTATATAGGGGAGGGGGGGGGGGGGCTGAGAGTTACTAACTAATATCTGATTACACTCAGAGGTATAGTCTCTGAAGGGTTGAGAACCACTGGCCTAATAGGATTATTATATCGTTTTTTGTTATATATCATACTAAAACCAATGTGCAGTAGCTCAACTAACAAAAACATATCGTTTTAATTTAATTTTTTTAAAAAGTATTATACTTATGATTTGTTTATTACAATGATACATTTAATCATTTGTGCGCAATATTCCGTATAAATATAGTTCAACGAAAAACATAAATTTATTATTATCATAGCTAAACCAGTGTACAAAAATGTAGAAATAAAGAAATAAAGTTTTATGGGAAAAGTAGGGGAGGAGGGGGGGTGCAGGGCGCAGATTTTGCTGTTCCGCAAAGTGAGCAGATCTTGTCGGTACGGCTCGGTGTCTGAAGAAACAGATATTGGTGACGGCCTGTAGCTATACTAATATTACGATATGTCGCAATTGCGAATATAGTACTACAGCTGCAATCCGGGTTCGAACCCCGGACCAGCACAAATTTTCATTCTCATTAATCCATTTCGCTGCTGAAGTCTAATCATATTCGCAATTGCGAATAAATTTAATGCATGACATAAAACAGTTGGACAAAATAAAGACAACTTAATGCCGCCCATTAAATGGAAACTATTTCATCAACTTACGGTGGTTCAAAATGGTTCAAATGGCTCTGAGCACTACGGGACTAAACTTCTGAGGTCATCAGTCCCCTAGAACTTAGAATTACTTAAACCTAACTAACCTAAGGACATCACACACATCCATGCCCGAGGCAGGATTCGAACCTACGACAGTAGCCGTCGTGCGGTTCCAGACTGTAGCGCCTAGAACCGCTCGGCCACTCCAGCCGGCCAATTTAAGGTGGTATCAATACAGTTACATTCTATATAATGTATTATTGTGTGCTTTTTGGTATATTGTTGTGGAAGTCAGTAGCGTATAACGTACTTATTTTTGTGTGACTTTCTTTAAATAAGCATAATTAAAGAGTGAACATAAATCCAGATTTTGCTTATTTTAGAGCTCCGTAAAATATTTAGTATGTCGAAAGGGTTTCGTTGCCTAAAAAGTTTGAGCTGGTCTGTAGTTTTCCCCACCTGGGCTGCTACCCTTTGTAAGTAGGCTGTTTATGTTTTCTCTATGTAAGTAGGCTGTTTATGTTTTCTTATTGGCAACGTTACGTAGCGCTCAATATGAAAATCACTGGCTGTGCTGTGTGCAGTCTGTGGCTAGTTTGCATTGTTGTCTGCCATTGTAGTGTTAGGCAGCTGGCTGTGAACAGCGCGTAGCGTTGCGCAGTTGGAGGTGAGCCGCCAGCAGTGGTGGATGTGGGGAGAGAGATGGCGGAGTTTTGTAATTTTTCATGAACTGCTATATTTAGTATATGATGATATCAAGGTAAATACATTGTTTGTTCTCTATTAATATCTTTCATTTGCTAACTACCCCTATCAGTAGTTAGTGCCTTCAGTAGTTTGAATATTTTATTTAGCTGGCAGTAGTGGCGCTCGCTGTATTGCAGTAGCTTGAGCAGCGAAGATTTTTGTGAGGTAAGTGATTTGTGAAAGGTATAGTTTAATGTTAGTCAGGGCCATTCTTTTGTAGGGAATTTTGAAAGTCAGATTGCGTTGCGCTGAAAACATTGTGTGTCAGTTTAAGCACAGTCATGTATAAATTGTTCAAAGGGGACGTTTCACCTTCTTACTCGCTGGACCGACTTGAGCTTTGTCACCTTTCGTTGTTCCAGCAGCCTACGGTAAACTGTTAAGACGGAAAAAGCGAGTACGAACCGAAGAAAAACACCAAAACGACGATAAAATAAATTTTCCGACTAGCATACCGTGATATTTTTTCATCTTAGACGAAAGGGGCTTTGTCACTGATAGAAGTAAGAGTGATTTCAGGTGTGCCGCATGGGAGCGTCGTAGGACCTTGCTATTCACAATATATATAAATGACATTGTGGATAACATCGGAAGATCCCTCAGGCTTTTTGCGGATGATGCTGCAGTATATAGAGAGGTTGTAACAATGGAAAATTGTACTGAAATGCAAGAGGATCTGCAACGAATTGACGCATGGTGCAAGGAAAGGCAATTGAATCTCAATGTAGACAAGTGTAAAGTGCTGCGAATACATAGAAAGAAAGATCCTTTATCATTTAGCTACAATATAGCAGGTCAGCAACTGGAAGCAGTTAATTTCATAAATTATTTGGGGGGTAGGCAATAGGAGTGATTTAAAATGGAATGACTATATAAAATTAATCGTCGGTAAAGCAGATGCCAGACTGAGATTCATTGGAAGAATGCTAAGGAAATGCAGTCCGAAAACAAATGAAGTAGGTTACAGTACACTTGTTCGCCCACTGCTTGAATACTGCTCACCGGTGTGGCATCCGTACCAGATAGAGTTGATAGAAGAGATAGAGAAGGTCCAACGGAGAACAGTGCGCTTCGTTACAGGATCGTTTAGTAATCGCGAAAGCGTTATGGAGATGATAGATAAACTCCAGTGGAAGACTCTGCAGGAGAGACGCTCAGTAGCTCGGTACGGGCTTTTGTTAAAGTTTCGCGAACATACCTCCACCGAAGAGTCGAGCAGTATATTGCTCCCTCCTATATATATCTCGCGAAGAGACCATGAGGATAAAATCAGAGAGAGCTCACACAGAGGCATACCGACAATCTTTCTTTCCACCAACAATACGAGACTGGAATAGAAGGGAGAACCGATAGAGGTATTCAAGGTACCCTCCGCCACACACCGTCAGGTGGCTTGCGGAGTATGGATGTAGATGTAGAAGTTGTTTTGCGTAAGAAAATTTAAACTGCTCATTTTTATGTTTTACGGTAAATTTAAAAATGTTTTTCATGTCCTGAGACATAGAGTAAAGTAGTATATTTCAGTATCTCAACCCCATGATTTTATAACAGGCATTAACAACAGATTCGTTATGACATTATTAAAATCATAATCAAATTATCAGAGGTTTGTTTTACATTACAGTAAAACACTTCACAATTGCGCAGGCAACCAGCAGTTATAAACTGAAGACAGTACGAACGATATAGGAGGAAGGAAATGGAGGAGGAGATTAGTGAAACTTCCTGGCAGATTAAAACTGTGTGCCCGACCGAGACTCGAACTCGGGACCTTTGCCTTTCGCGGGCAAGTGCTCTACCATCGGAGCTACCGAAGCACGACTCACGCCCGGTACTCACAGCCTTACTTCTGCCAGTACCTCGTCTCCTACCTTCCAAACTTTACAGAAGCTCTCCTGCGAACCTTGCAGAACTAGCACTCCTGAAAGAAAGGATATTGCGGAGACATGGCTTAGCCACAGCCTGGGGGATGTTTCCAGAATGAGATTTTCACTCTGCAGCGGAGTGTGCGCTGATATGAAACTTCCTGGCAGATTAAAACTGTGTGCCCGACCGAGACTCGAACTCGGGACCTTTGCCTTTCGCGGGCAAGTGCTCTACCATCGGAGCTACCGAAGCACGACTCACGCCCGGTACTCACAGCCTTACTTCTGCCAGTACCTCGTCTCCTACCTTCCAAACTTTACAGAAGCTCTCCTGCGAAACTTGCAGAACTAGCACTCCTGAAAGAAAGGATATTGCGGAGACATGGCGTAGCCACAGCCTGAGGGATGTTTCCAGAATGAGATTTTCACTCTGCAGCGGAGTGTGCGCTGATGTGAAACTTCCTGGCAGATTGAAACTGTGTGCCCGACCGAGACTCGAACTCGGGACCTTTGCCTTTCGCGGGCAAGTGCTCTACCATCAGAGCACTTGCCCGCGAAAGGCAAAGGTCCCGAGTTCGAGTCTCGGTCGGGCACACAGTTTTAATCTGCCAGGAAGTTTCATATCAGCGCACACTCCGCTGCAGAGTGAAAATCTCATTGAGGAGATTAGTGTTTAACGTCCCGTCGGCAACGAGGTCATTAGAGACGGAGCGCAAGCTCGGGTTAGGGAAGGATGGGGAAGGAAATCGGCCGTGCCCTTTCAAAGGAACCATCCCGGCATTTGCCTGAAGCGATTTAGGGAAATCACGGAAAACCTAAATCAGGTTGGCCGGAGACGGGACTGAACCGTCGTCCTCCCGAATGCGAGTCCAGTGTGCTATCCACTGCGCCACCTCGCTCGGTAGGAAATGGAGATTAGAATTCAACGTTCTAATGTGTACGACCTCATCAGAGATGGAGTACATGCTTTGATTGGACAAGGACTGAGCAGGAAAACTGTAGTGATCTCTTTAGAGGAGCTGCCCTGCCATCCGTCTTAAGCGATGTAAGGAAAGAACAGTAAGCCTAAATCTAGGTGCCTGAAAGTGGATTTGAACCCCTATCCTCCTAAATGTGAGTTCACTGTGTTCACCACCGCGACGGAACGTTCGACAGAAACAAATTGAATGAAACAAAAATAAGTTGTATTGCATTTTGCACATGAGATAACTTTGATAGAATTTTTTATTTACAAGCGCGGAAACCAAAAAATGCTGTTATATCCTGATGTTGACAGATAACCCAGACTCATCGAAAATTGATGTAGTTGAACTCCGCGATTGTCTCAATATAGTGCTCAAATAAATCGCCACTATCCGCTGTGTTGTAACATTGTTCTTTCAGACCAGTTTCAAATGGACGCTTTCAGTGGTGCTCTTGATCTTATTGATAATCATTATAGCATTTCTCGAGATGGGCCATGAACTTCAGTGAAATTAAAATTAATTGAAGTGTTCTGTGACTAACATCATTCATGCATGCTGCTTGTTTTATGCCGTGAGAAATATAGATCGTTTAAGAAATGACCTGAGTGGAATCGGGCCGCGATCTGAGGCGTTAGAAAATGTGAAACATGAGGGAAACAAGGCAGTCGGTTCATCGTGCTTTCCGCCACGTTACGCTATGTTTATGTGGTAACGGAGGTGGATGGAGCTGTAGTGCGGTGTCTCAGATGTAGCACATTTTCCACCTTATTTGTGAAAATATTCGCCGCACATAACACGACTACTGCCCCCTATAACTGCCCTATTCTTTACAAGGGTGCTGGAGTGCTCTTGAAAGAAGCGCATAGCCCCTTAAAAAAATATTGTAGTTGATTCAGTATTCTACATCTACATTTATACTCCGCAAGCCACCCAACGGTGTGTGGCGGAGGGCACTTTTCGTGCCCCTGTCATTAAATCCCTTTCCTGTTCCAGTCACGTATGGTTCGCGGGAAGAACGACTGCCGGAAAGCCTCCGTGCGCGCTCGAATCTCTCTAATTTTACATTCGTGATCTCCTCGGGAGGTATAAGTAGGGGGAAACAACATATTCGATACATCATCCAGAAACACACCCTCTCGAAACCTGGACAGCAAGCTACACCGCGATGCAGAGCGCCTCTCTTGCACAGTCTGCCACTTGAGTTCGCTAAACATCTCCGTAACGCTATCACGCTTACCAAATAACCCTGTGACGAAACGCGCCGCTCTTATTTGGATCTTCTCTATCTCCTCTGTCAACCCGACCTGGTACGGATCCCACACTGATGGCCAATACTCAAGTATACGTCGAACGAGTGTTTTGTAAGCCAACTCCTTTGTTGATGGACTACATTTTCTAAGGACTCTCCCAATGAATCTCGACCTGGCATCCGCCTTACCAACAATTAATTTTTGCCAGATAAACTAGTTATAGGCACCCATTTGTGTAGCAGCTTTAATTAAAAAGATATTTTAATAACTTGAACGACTGCGATTTATTTGAAATGTTCCAAAAGAGTCAGAAGAAGTATAAAGTAAGATATTCTAAAACTATTTCCCTTAAGAATCGGTAATTTGTATAGTGGCCTAGTGCAGCTGTGTGTATTTGTTATTTCCATTAAGAGAACTAAAGAACACAACGGCCGGCCGTTACTGTTTCTATAAGAATATACAGCCTACAGTTCCAGGTTAACTTCATCGTGTACCTAGGTTTCAACGTTAGTAATAACGTCTTCTTCAGAAAAGAACCGCGAAGTCCTCGCTGTCCGCAGTCTCTAGTCACACGACGAGGCCCATACAACGGGCTTAAAGTGAATCTGCTACAGCTTGTGTAATAGAAGTGACAAAACCTTATGGTTATGCATCAAGTTTTATAAAATTGACTTAGGACATGACTTGTTTTAGGCAAACATTTAAATAATATTTTATGTGCTGAAGAAGACGTTGTTACTAACGTTGAAACCTAGTTAAACGATAAAGTTAACCTGCAACTGTAGGCTGTATATTCTTATATAAACAATATCAGTTGCTGTCGCTGCATAAAAATGTTAAAAATTACGTTACTGTTTCCCATTTGTACGAGCCAAAAAATCTCCTTCAAACGATGGACAACAGCTCCACGCGAGTTGCTGCGCAAACTTACGGTGAAAAAGTCACTGTTCTGCAAAGGGGGGCGGACCTGCCTCGTAAGGGGCCTCCCGGCCAATGACGCCAAACGCTTATATCCATTTCTTCTTATTATTATTATTAATGTTAACGTAATTCTGCAAAAACTACAAGGTGTCCTGGCAATACGAATTATTGAACTTTCACTTGGTCTGCTACTTACGGATAGCCCGCCAAAAAATAATGATAAGTATTCTGAAATGACAGGCGACGAGAAAGCGATGTTATATGTGAAGGGCCATGAATAAGATTTCAACACAGTCTCGCATTATCTTTGTGAGGGTGCTGTTTATAGCAGACATTGTTTTACTTAGGCTCTCTCTTTAGAATTTCCCTGTGGTGGTGCTTGTGAACTGGAATTACTGCCAAGGATGGCACCACGCCATTCCCTGACTATAGCCCCTTGTAATGGATACGCGGTATGCCTTTGTGGGCAGTCACAGACCCATCGTTGCTTGATGTCCAGACGTGTTCTGGCCGACTACAGCGTCTTCTAATGGATAGTGTCTTTGTCGGCAGTTTCGCAGGTATAGTAGCTTGAGGGGTTGAGGATTCGGCGCCGATGATTCAGCCGCACTGTCATTCTCCGTAAGGGAATTCCAACGCTACCGAATCGCCGAGTGAGACAATGTTATGACTGTCGCAAGTTTCTGCGTAGAGCGGAACGAAGAAGTGGATGGTTCATCACGGACATGAAGGCAGGCCTGTCATCGACGTTGTATTTCACGGTCCACTGCAGTATGTTATTTCATATGCTTACTTTCTGTTTACCTATTTCATTTGCGCGATAATCATGGCGTCATGGCTGTTTCAGAAACTATTTAATCTATAACGGATAAGTTGAATTCTGCGACTTTTTCCAGAAAACAGAATTCAGTAATAACATTCTTTATTTTTTTCTTAAATTTCTGACACTTTCTTACACTCGTTCATATCAACAAAGTTTTTTGATTTATGTCCGACCATTTCCAGTTAGCTGAAAATGGAACACAATATGTCAGACTCCCAGTAATCATTAAGCAATGCTGACGGTCGAAATCTTCATACAAGTATAGGTGGATAAGACTGGTAAAAATATTGTTATTAACCTCAATGCCCATAACTAAGTGACACTCGACATTCGTTTAAAAAATTCTTTCAAAAAAGAAATTTGTTTCTGATTATTACTCGATTAAGGCAAAGAAAACACAATTTTCTGTCTGTTAAATATGTTTTGAGCGTCTGCTTAACACAAGCAAAAAATTGGCGTGGTCCGGACTCTGTGTAATACAGTCGATCTTCTAAAATGGCTGCGTGAGCCAGAACTTAGGTCTGAGGAAGATCAGGACATACTACTACCGAAACGACAATTTTTAGTAAAGTATTGTTGCTGAAATAAGTTTCTTTGATAATGAATGGTTTTTTGACCTTTTCCCGTCTTTTTTTTTTTTTTTTTTTTTTTTTTTTTTTTTTTTTTTTTTTTTTTTTTTTTCTTTAACTCTGCTCTCTTTGCGCTGTTGCATTGTTTACGAAAGTCAAACCCTCATCTTTTCGTTATCTGCTTTTAGGTACGGTTAGATTTCATAACCCTCCATGGTTCTCTGTCCTCAGCTTTCCTCTTCATTTTTATGTGTTGCCTCCTTGTCATCTGCTGACGTCATCATCTTGGTATCTTATTCTGGCCTTCCATCGCTTCCCCGGAATAAAACTTTCCATTGCTGCTAGAAGAAAATCTCGTCTCAAATTATGCCCTATCCATTTTAGCTTACTATTCATGACTGTCAGCAACATCTTACACTCTTCTCCAACACTTCTCAGTACCTCCTCATTCCCGTCTTTACCAGTCCACCTGATCTCAATTCTGCTCCATATCCACATTTACCAAGCTTTAGTTCTCCTCTCGTCTTGCTTTCTCAAAGTCCACATTTCTGCTCCGTACAGGATCATACTCCGTATCAGGCGTTTCACCAGTCGATTCCTTAATTCTGTGTTCAACCCACAAGCAGTCGCTCACTCTTCTCTACCCTGAGCAGCCCGATTTTCTTTCAGGTTTTCATTCAAAAAGATCGAACGAGGAAGTTGGCTATACTATGTCTCCCACGGTATTGAATTTTAACAACCGAGATGCAGAAATTGCGAGGCTTTTACTATTTGATTTGATTATTGCTGCAGCAGAAATGAAATGTGTCTATTATATACTCTCTTTTTGTCCTCGAAGAAACACGCGGTAATTGTTTCTAATGCAACTGTATTGTTGTTCGCCGCCCAGAGTGGACGAGCGGTTCTAGCCGCTACAGTTTGGAACCGCGCGACCGCTACGGTCGCAGGTTCGAATCCTGCCTCGGGCATAGATGTGTGTGATGTCCTTAGGTTAGTTAGGTTTATGTGGTTCTAAGTTCTAGGTGACTGATGACCACAGTAGTTAAGTCCCATAGTGCTCAGAGCCATTTGAACCATTGTATTGTTGTTCGTAAACTAGTTCTCGACTCAGGCAGGGTAATTTAATTAATTGTTCATATCAGTGCACTCTGGGATTACGTAAAGTAAAATCACTGTTTAATTAATTTTACGTGTTTTTAATCTTGCATCAACTGTTTATACGCTGAAGAGACAAAGAATCTGATAGACCTGCCTAATATCGCGTAGGGCCCCCGCGAGCATGCAAAAGTGCCGCAACACGACGTGGCGCGGACTCGACTGATGTCTGAAGTAGTGCTGGAAGGAACTGACACCATTAATCCTGCTGGGCTGTCCATAAATCCGTAAGAGTACGAGGGATGGGAATCTCTTCTGAACAGCACGTTACAAGGAATCCCAAATATGCTCAATAATGTTCATTTCTGGGGAGTCTGGTGACCAGCAGAAGTGTTTAAACTCAGAAGAGTGTTCCTGGAGCCACTCTGTAGTAATTCTGGAAATGTGGGATGTCGCACTGTCCTGCTGGAAATGCCCAAGTCCGTCAGAACGCACAATGGACATGAATGAATGCAGGCGATCAGACAGGATGCTTACGTACGTGTCACTTGTCGGAGTCGTATCTAGACGTGTCCGGTGTCCCGTATCACTCCAATTGCACTCTGCACACAACATATAGAGCCTCCACCAACTTGAACAGTCCCTTGCTTACATGCAGGGCCAACGATTCATAAGGTTGTCTCCATACCTGCACTGAAATCTGCAACAATTTGCGGAAGACTCGCACTTCTGTCATTTTGAACTATACCTTTCAGTCGTCGTTCGTCTCGTTCTTGCAGGATGTTTTTTTCCGGCCGCAGCGATGTCGAAGATTTGATGTTTTACCGGATTCCTGATATTGACGGTACACTCGTGAAATGGTCGTACGGGAAAATCCCCACTTCATGGCTACCTCGGAGATGCTGTGTCCCATCCCTCGTGCGCCGACTATAACACCACGTTGAAACTCACTTAAATATTGATAACCTGCCACTATAGCAGCAATAACCGATGCCCCTGTTATGGCGTTTAGAAATGGTTGGACAATTATCCACGCCACCATCATCGTGAAAGAAACAATTTGATGAAATAGCGCTTATGGTTTGGCACTGTTACCTATGTGGAATTTTTTGTTGGAAGTATGTGAAATTTTTGTTTTATTTTGTTTCGTCGGACGTGCTAATGGTTTTTTTCCTCTTTCACGCTTTATATTTTTATTTCATTTTAAGATATCTGCAATTAAAATAAAGTTGCACGAAGAAGCAGTATTCTATATTTATAGGACTCAGACGAACGGTGGATTTGATCCTGCAACGATATGCTCCAATGTCTGTCGACAGTCAATGTGTTTCTGACAGTTGTCCAGTACCTCCGCCGATTACTACAAAATACGTATAAAAAACATCGCTTTGCATAACAATAAGTTAAGGCTTATTGGTCTAAAAAATAATTTATGATTCTGGTTCTAGAGCTGCTATTCACTTTACTACAAAGAAATGTAAAATGTAAAAGCAGTAAGATTGTATAAGGGCCAGTCAAATGAAACCGAGATCGATGGAAAAAAGTAGTATTTCAAAAGTAATCGCCGTAACTGTTAATACGTTTATCCGACTGTGAGACAAGGCAGTCAATTTATTAATTTATTAACATTACAGAGTAGCCCGTCACATTGGTAGTTATAGTGGATCGTTTGCTACTATAAACTAGCCAATTTTCAGAATTTTAGTAGTTTTCTTGCTTTTTTATATAATTAATTGCTAATTTAAGAAGAAAAAAACGCAAGATGCATGAAGTACAATTGGGAAAAATTATTATTCTTAAGAATAAAAAATACACGAATGGAACGATTTAGATAGCAAAAAAGGTCCCATTACCTAACTATTTCAAGCGCAACAGCTTCGGTGATCACTTACAGCCTTTCTCACCTGAATTAGCATATTCTGTTCTAATACAGGTACTACTACGTGTATGTATGTTGTGATATTAACTCTGCATATTTTGTGTGTAAGTTATGAGAGTACTATTTGTTACCACAATTGCTTCCTCCACTTAACCGTAGGTGGCCTCGAGCCTCGTCTCCCCGAAGGGCGCTTCTTATCTGTGCTGCGCGCATGTGTTTGTGTATTTATGTCTTGTTATACTGCATATGTATGTTTGTGCACAATTTTGTGAAGTTCACAAGTTTCCATCTTATACATTTCACAATGTACATATTTACATGTTTGAAAATAATGAGCCAAACAACTAAATAATTTCTTGTACAAACAGGAAACTTTGTTGTTTTATTTCTGTTAGTAATTTATTTATAAATTCCATGTTTGTACTACTTGTGGTATTGTTGCATTTATCTGATCTGTTTCTGTGCCGTATATGTATTTGGTGATATTAGAGAGTTCATGTCATCATCTGGGTCCACATGCCCATCTGTTTCCATACCAGTGTTTGAATGTCTGTTGTCCCATGCATCATGTTGCGGTGTAGAGTGTGTTTCGGGTCGTGGCCTTGTGTACGGTTGTTGCTGATTATAAGTGATGTGTAGCGCTCTTGATATTTCATCAGCATGCTCCAGTAATCTGGGTCACTTAAAGCTTGCCCTGTGTCTTCGATTTCTGACGTCGGCCTTACGTGTGTGAGTGAGCCACATTTTAATGTTATGTGTTCGGGGGATCCATGTTGTCCACATTCACATATATCACTTTGAATAAGACCAAAGCGGTGAAGGCGTGTAGGGTAGGGCCCATGGAAGTGCACCATACCGCCACTTGAGTCAACTTGTAAAGGTTTTTTAAAAATTATCGCTACCAGTCACAAACTTTGTCAGCTATTGTATTACTTATTTATATAGCGACATGTTTCGAGGGAGCCGGCCGGAGTGGCCGAGCGGTTCTAGGCGCTACAGTCTGGAGCCGCGCGACTGCTACGGTCGCAGGTTCGAATCCTGCCTCGGGCATGGATGTGTGTGATGTCCTTAGGTTAGTTAGGTTTAAGTAGTTCTAAGTTCTAGGGGACTGATGACCTCAGAAGTTAAGTCCCATATTGCTCAGAGTCATTCCATGTTTAGAGGGAATACCTCCTCTTCAGGATAAATGGCATTACAAAAACAACATTACAATATGGTCACACTGATGTTACATAGTCTTTTTATAAATGATGTGGTCATCCTGTGGCACAAGAGAAAACTTAGTAAGAGGCGATGTCACTTTGGAAGCTGGACTGATGTTCGCACTAAAATGTTTTTAACGGTCACTCACTTTGCTCTTCCGGCGTGGCAGTCTTGTTGTGACGCGCTGCGATGTTTCCATTTCCGTGGCTCTCCTGGCTTTCTTGGTCACTGTTCACAAATTTTCACTAAATAACAGTAACTTGGAAACACGATCACAAACAAATCTGTAGTGCAGTGGACAAGACGACGGTCGAAATACAGCTGGTTTCGATTTGACAATCGATTTGTCGATCTATGTGGTGTCAGGTGTTTACATGTCTTCTGCACGTCTGACACCACATACACTCCTGGAAATGGAAAAAAGAACACATTGACACCGGTGTGTCAGACCCACCATACTTGCTCCGGACACTGCGAGAGGGCTGTACAAGCAATGATCACACGCACGGCACAGCGGACACACCAGGAACCGCGGTGTTGGCCGTCGAATGGCGCTAGCTGCGCAGCATTTGTGCACCGCCGCCGTCAGTGTCAGCCAGTTTGCCGTGGCATACGGAGCTCCATCGCAGTCTTTAACACTGGTAGCATGCCGCGACAGCGTGGACGTGAACCGTATGTGCAGTTGACGGACTTTGAGCGAGGGCGTATAGTGGGCATGCGGGAGGCCGGGTGGACGTACCGCCGAATTGCTCAACACGTGGGGCGTGAGGTCTCCACAGTACATCGATGTTGTCGCCAGTGGTCGGCGGAAGGTGCACGTGCCCGTCGAACTGGGACCGGACCGCAGCGACGCACGGATGCACGCCAACACCGTAGGATCCTACGCAGTGCCGTAGGGGACCGCACCGCCACTTCCTAGCAAATTAGGGACACTGTTGCTCCTGGGGTATCGGTGAGGACCATTCGCAACCGTCTCCATGAAGCTGGGCTACGGTCCCGCACACCGTTAGGCCGTCTTCCGCTCACGCCCCAACATCGTGCAGCCCGCCTCCAGTGGTGTCGCGACAGGCGTGAATGGAGGGACGAATGGAGACGTGTCGTCTTCAGCGATGAGAGTCGCTTCTGCCTTGGTGCCAATGATGGTCGTATGCGTGTTTGGCGCCGTGCAGGTGAGCGCCACAATCAGGACTGCATACGACCGAGGCACACAGGGCCAACACCCGGCATCATGGTGTGGGGAGCGATCTCCTACACTGGCCGTACACCACTGGTGATCGTCGAGGGGACACTGATTAGTGCACGGTACATCCAAACCGTCATCGAACCCATCGTTCTACCATTCCTAGGCCGGCAAGGGAACTAGCTGTTCCAACAGGACAATGCACGTCCGCATGTATCCCGTGCCACCCAACGTGCTCTAGAAGGTGTAAGTCAACTACCCTGGCCAGCAAGATCTCCGGATCTGTCCCCCATTGAGCATGTTTGGGACTGGATGAAGCGTCGTCTCACGCGGTCTGCACGTCGAGCACGAACGCTGGTCCAACTGAGGCGCCAGGTGGAAATGGCATGGCAAGCCGTTCCATAGGACTACATCCAGCATCTCTACGATCGTCTCCATGGGAGAATAGCAGCCTGCATTGCTGCGAAAGGTGGATATACACTGTACTAGTGCCGACATTGTGCATGCTCTGTTGCCTGTGTCTATGTGCCTGTGGTTCTGTCAGTGTGATAATGTGATGTATCTGACCCCAGGAATGTGTGAATAAAGTTTCCCCTTCCTGGGACAATGAATTCACGGTGTTCTTATTTCAATTTCCAGGAGTGTATATCGACAAATCGTCCGTGAGTCAAGAGCACTTGCAGTTGATGTACGTATCTCCACCAATACTTGTAATACTTGCAGCACAGGGATACCAACCTATCGCCCGCTTTACGACCCAAAACCAGGCGTGATGGTCTGTGGTGACATTTCATTTCATAGCAGCAACCCTTTGGCTGTCATCCGCGGCACCTTAACAACAGAGCTTTACGGCGACGATATTCTATGCCCAGTCCTACTGCCCTTCATGCCAAACCATCCTGGGATTATATTTTCAGCAAGATAATGCCAGTCCGCATACGGCGAGAGTTTCTACTGCTTGTCTTCGTGCTTGCTAAACCCTACCTTGGCCAGCAGGGTCACCAGATCTCTCATTAATTGAGAACGTTTGCAGCATTATGTGCATGGCCCTCCAACCAGCTCGGGATTTTCCTGTCTAACGTGCCATTTGGCCAGATTTTGCCATGATACCCCTCAGGAGGGCATCCAAAAAGTTTGTCAATCAATGCTAAGCCGAATAATTGCCTGCATAAGGCCAGGGGTGAATCAATGCATTACTGACTTGCTCAGTTTGTGACGCTCCTCCTCTTGAATAAATCATCCAATTTTTCTTAAACTGTCATCATTAGTTTATCTGTACATGTACCGTGTGATCAAAAAGTCAGTATAAATTTGAAAACTGAATAAATCACGGAATAATGTAGATAGAGAGGTACAAATTGACACACATGTTTGGAATAACATGGGGTTTTATTAGAACCAAAAAAAAAAGTTCAAAAAATGTCCGACAGATGGCGCTTCATCTGATCAGAATAGCAATAATTAGCATAACAAAGTAAGAAAAACAAAGATGATGTTCTTTACACGAAATGCTCAATATATCCACCATCATTCCTCAACAATAGCTGTAGTCGAGGAATAATGTTGTGAACAGCACTGTAAAGCATGTCCGGAGTTAATGGTGAGGCATTGGCGTCGGATGTTGTCTTTCAGCATCCCTGGAGATTAGGTCGATCACGATACACTTGCGACTTCAGGTAACCTCAAAGCCAATAATCGCACGGACTGAGGTCTGGGGACTTGGGAGGCCAAGCATGATGAAAGTGGCAGCTGAGCACACGATCATCACTAAACGACGCGCGCAAGAGATCTTTCACGCGCCATCTGTCGGACATTTTGTGAACCTTGTTTTTTGTTGTTGTTTTTTGTTGTTGTTTTTTGTTGTTCTGGGAGATGAAGAAGCTTGCGCAAGATAGAGTAGCGTGGAGAGCTGCATCAAACCAGTCTCAGGACTGAAGACCACAACAACAACAAAACCCCATGTCATCCCAAGCACGTGTGTCAATTTTTACCTCTCTATCTACATGATTCCGTGGTTTATTGAGTTTTCAAATGTATTCTGACTTTTTGATCACCCTGTTCATCACGTCTAACGTTCCATTCGGATAATTCTTTCGTGGTGCGTCGATATTTTTTTTTCTCAGAGTGTAAATAACTTCCCGTTCATTCAGATAGGAGTATTTGAATGAACGGGAAGTTATCTACATTCTTGAAAAAAAATGGACGCCCTATGGAAGAACTGTCCTTCACTCCAAACAAAATCTCCATTTTCAAAAGCAAGTGGGAATCCAACAACGTAAGCCCATTTCGAAAGCGGTTGAACTTTCACATGGGTTCTAAAAAAAATGGTTCAAATGGCTCTGAGCACTATGGGACTCAACTGCTGAGGTCATTAGTCCCCTAGAACTTAGAACTAGTTAAACCTAACTAACCTAAGGACATCACAAACATCCATGCCCGAGGCAGGATTCGAACCTGCGACCGTAGCGGTCTTGCGGTTCCAGAGTGCAGCGCCTTTAACCGCACGGCCACTTCGGCCGGCACACATGGGTTCTAGTATCGATTGTGGAACAGGAAATCCGTCAGCTAGAAGCGACACAGGATTGTTTACATGACCAGTTCGACGCGGCATTGGGAAATCGGTTTACGAAAACCGGATCTGAGAGCCCTATGTAAACGTAGTAACAGTTCTCACCCAGTCGTTGACGCTGTTTGTTGACTTTACAAGTTCGTATTAAGCGATAATGTTCGTTCTTCATTTTAAGCGGCTACAAAACCAACCGCAGGCTTTGTAAGGAAGCGCTTTTTGCATGAGAAGGGCAAAGCCAGCGTATCGTTGATGCCCCACCTCGACATACCCTAAGCACGAACTGATACTTGTACAAGCATGCGTAGGCTGTGCACAAAATGCCTCGCCAGTCGTTTAGCAATTTTTACTGCCCGAGAAATGAGGAAGAAAAAGAGAGCAGTGCCTGTTCATCACTACGTAATGGCTTGGCGTGGCAGCTGGTATCGTGCCATAAAATTTCGGCTTACGTGCAGAGCCTTGTGTACCGGAGGTGTAAACTTCGTGTCGTAACTACCCGGTAGGATCAAGAGCTAATAAACTTGGGATGAATCACGCGACTGTCACTTAGCAACGGGAAATTCCCATTGCATTTTCGTCTTCCAAACGTCAGCGATATGACGTGTCCAGGTTACTGTTCGCCTCTCCGCTATTTAAGGGACGCGCCATTCCCGCCAACGGAAATGCGCAGCGCAGCATACGTTTCTGTTCGCTTGCGTGCACCGAGACGATTCGTTGTACGGAGTACTTGTAGTCTGCTAATCAGAATAAGTTGAAGTTCAGGAGCAAATACAGCTTGGAAACAGCTTTGTGGCACAGTTCCGCTACGTAACTCCACTGAGAAACGTTTTTAGTTCTGTATGAGACCGATTCCGCTGGTCGCTGCTTTGTGGTGCATGTACATGCAATCGAAAGTCGACGTCATTATCCTGTACCAACATATATATCAACTGAGTAGTGGTTGCATCCTTTGCAGAGTACTTCCGGAATACTCTTCAGTTTATGTTTATCTTCATTGCAGTACTTTCAGAAAAGGTTTCATTACTAAGATGGTGAAATCTTGTGAAGTGTATTGCTGCAGCGAAAGATATGTGAAAGCAAATACGAGTAATATTTCGTTCCACAGGTAAAGTAGTTTTAAGGATGCAAAAAGAAAAGTTACGATGTATTTTGGTCTTCAACATAAAACTCGGCGAATGACGAAGATTTTGAGACAGTAGACCGTTAATATTACTTGTGTAATACTAATAGGATCTATAACAAGTAGTTCAACTGTTAAAACCAACACTTTATTTCAGCTATAAATGAGAAATATATCGGCTCCACTTCGTATATTCCATAATGAAGGGCACTCCGCTTTTTGTCCGTCGTTACGTGGGTTAAATGTTCTCAAACCTGAACGCGGCAGAGATACTGTTGCCTGCGGTGCAACTATAAACTTTGTACACTTATATGTTTTTAGCCAGGGAATATCACTGTGTGCAAATTACCCGGGCTGTATTCATCCAGAATTTGAAAACGAGAGCACTTAAGGACTTGCAACAAATTTTATACGTAATTTCAAACCTTTATGAAGTTGCTTCTCGCTGGCATCCTCCACAAAACGATGAAAGGAAAAGAAGTTTATCGCTTACTACATTTTCGCTGTTCTCGCAGGAAAATTTTAGCGTCCGGCTTGACGTTTCGGTTCATTATTTCTTTACTACTAACTCTATTTGCAACGAATTTTGCACACAATATCCACATATACAACTGAATCTACCTGCAAAATTGTGTCATTATACGCCACATAGTTCAGCATGTAGCAGGTCATTTTGAGATGCGTGAAAAACTAGCTATTGCTTAAAATTGTCCAGACTAAACACGTCCAGTGTTTCATAATGAGAGCACTTCGTGATTTGAACTAAATTTTAAATATAATTTCGAAGCTTTTCTAAACTTTTAGCGCTTACGTGATTAACGTCAAACATTTAACACATTATTTTGTCAAGTAATCTGAAGTTTGAAGCTGTTTTGTTTAAAAAATCTTGTGTTTACTGGTATGTATCTATGGCCAAGGGCGCCAGTGGCCTGCGTTACTATCCATACTTTTCCACAGTATATCAGGGAAATGATAGGATGTGACATTGTTGGGGATACAAGAGATGGACGAAAATATGGAAGCACCAAAAGCACAATACACTGCCATGCCCAAAACGGTGTAGGAAAACCGTTGGCATCCAAAAGAGCTTCCATTCGGTCTCGGAATGGATCAATACTTGTCCTGTGTGGTTTACAAGAGAAGCTTACATCATTCTTCCCGCAAAAGAGTGGCAAATTTACTTAACGACGATGGAGGAGAGCAGCGATCACACACCCTTTTCTCCAAAGTAAACCACAAAAACGTCATCTGCAAAAAGAACTAATTGTGCTTGATATATGTTAAATGAAAGAAACAACAGAGGAGTCAGTATTGACCATGTGGAACTCCAATAATAATTTTCCCTTAATCAAAAAAAATGTCTTCTGTTTCCAGTTGATGAATTACGAAGTAAAAATTCCTGCATCCCTTTTCTAAAGTATGAAGTGAAGTATCTTTTATATTACACAATTAATGCCACAAAATCTTAGTTTTTGTAACAAAGTGTTGAGCTTTACGTTGTTAAATGCCTTTGATATGTCACAACATTTGAGGTTTGTTATTCAGAGCTAGTAAAATTTCGTGTGTGGATGTGTAGATAGCATTACTAGTCGAGCAATCCTACTAAAATGCAAATTATCATTTGCAACTATTTTGTTATAACCACGATGTATCATTATTCAAGAGTACATAACTTACTCAGATATGTTAGAAAATGACGGAAGCAGTGAAACGTCTGTTAATTGAGATCACTACAATTACAATATGGAAGCTGTCCTAGTAAGTGAAGATGCAATCACAATAGGAATTATTTTACTTTGTGGCTAGGGCTTCGCATGAGGTGCCCAGTGGCATTGTATACACGACAATCACATTCTAGTGCTGCTGTCAACAGTCCGTTACAAAAATGTCAACAGTGGTTTCAACTAAGGCAGCGCTGTTTCATCTACCAGTATTTCCAGATGCTTTTTAAGTTTCTACTTTTTCTGTAGGTCTCAAGCGAGAAACTTTAATGGCTGTCGCGTAGTTTCCTGGCGAATGTAATGTTCTACTTAGTGTAGGGTGACCAAATTATTTTCGGTGAAAACCGGGACAAATTCACCCGGGTGCCAATGGACACTTCATTCCACACGTACCCAGGTTTCTTAATTTTAAATATTAATGTTTTGTTGATACATTTTGTTAACCCGATTATTATAACTAATAAGAGGATACAAAAGATTGATATAATCTAGATTATCTGTATAATTAATGACATTCAATAAACGTATACAGTAATAAAGAAATGTATTACGATTTTACAAAATTTTACAGCCATTCAACTTTTAATCAATTAACATTAACATGAGCTTTAATATTACTGAGCACTTGTAGATGGAATTGACTGTCCTTGGAGAAAAGGGTGTTTTTCACTGCCTCCAGCCTTCTTGATCAAGCCTTTGTTCTTTGAGACACAGTGATAAAACTCGGCACAATCCATTTTGTAGTTGTACAGGATCTGCAGGATTGCTTCAAGAGAGTCCACTGGATATTCATGAATGAAAATATTCTTTACACATTGGCATTATGGGCTGGGATTGCAAATAAATACCTTGCAATTATTACCAACTCAGAGTAATGCTGAAGACAGTCACAACTTTTAAAAAAACTCACCCACTTCTCATGACAATCCAATGGTGGTTTTTTTTCATCATTCCACTTGTGAAGACTTTCTTCAACAAAATTTGTCAGTATGCCGAACTGATCAAAGAGAATGGAATCATCGATTTCAATGTCTTTACTTTTCAAATAAGAAACTGTCTCTTCAACACTTTCCCATTTTGGCACTCTCTTCAGTAGCATCCAATCAAACACCGGCGATGAGGGTAAATATGAGGCGCTCCACTTGCTGAGATATTCTACACAAGTGTCATAAAACTTGTTAACTTCTTCTCTAAAACTCCTTTCCGCTGCTTCTGATACTTCTGCTCTTTTAAGGACAGATTTAACATTAAAAGAAACGAACTGCTGTTCTCTCCTGTTAGTAACAGTTTCCAGAGTATTTTTCAAAACATCATTTACCTCTATTACACTTTTCGTGCTTCCCTCAATTTTCTTTATCCCATGCTGCAAAGTGCTAAGCTGACTGTGAATGAACCATAAGTAGGCTTCACTTAAAGGGTTACAGAAAAACTGAACCAATATTTTGGGGGCTTTCTCTTCATTTAGGAAAACATCTTTTAACGGTTCAAATAGGCGGATTACTCTTTCAACTGCTGGAAACAGTGATAACCAGCGAGTTTTCGAGTGACACATTCCATTCATGTATTCAGTTCCCACATAATCACAGAACTCCTTAAGCCTCTCTGTTCTAACAGTATATATGTAAAAGTGTGAGTATACCTGCATGACGATAGTTTCAACATCACAGCTTAAACTGTCAGCAGATTTCTGCACGCTATTGTGTAAAACATGTGCAGGGCACCCTATGCCTTCAATGTTTTCATGCAATGTTGCCTTTAATTTGGTAAATACGTTGCATTTGCCTTGTCTTTTTAAACCAACAAAGTTTGTGTTGGTGTTGTCTCCACAAAATGCCACACATTTATTTTTCTCAAGATCAAACATTTCGATAGTATTCATACAAAATCTTGAAATTTCGTCAGATGTTTCATTAGATAGGGAACTCACCTTCAAAAAGTTTGGTCTGGATTCCCTTTTTAATATCGAAAAACTGAACAACAAACGGAAATATTTTAGTGGCCTTATGATTGCTGGCATCAGTGGATATCCCGTGGAAAGAAGACTTTGTGATGTATTCAAGGCTTTCCTTTACACTCTGGGGAGCAATAACTCCTTTCACTAAGGCTGACACTTTAGTTCTTGCTGAACTAAACTTTTTTGCAATGGAAGAATCATCAAATATAATACCGTTAAGCTTATTAGTACAATCACTAGATCTATAAGTTTGGTGATGTTTTACGGTGTGGTAGGCTAGTGTAAGCTCGGCTGCTCGAACTTTCGTCTCTTCACTTGACTGATGTTTCACAAAATAATTTTGTAGAGTTTTACTGCAGCTCGGTGCACTGTATCTGTTAATGTGTTTCTTTGACCTGATGTGATCAACTTTGTCGGAACGTCCATCATGACTTATACTATTCTTAATAAAACAGTTACATACAGAACGCTCTGCTTCGTAATCAAAACGGCCTTTCTTAATGAAATTCCATTCCTTGGAATAACAGTCACTGAACTTGCAGGCACGTTTCGGCATTACGTTTCACAGTACTGCAGCAATAATACCGCTAACATGAGAAAAAACTATTGCAGTTTGTCTGACAAAACATCAACTACTACACTGATCTGACAATGAGTGTGTAAGTGGCGCGACAATCTGACGGTTTCATAGCTCTGTTACAATAATACAACTTACTACTTGTTGGCCAAAGTACCGCTCAAAGTAAATTATTGCCTGAGTGTATCAATACTGATACTGTGATTACTAGTATGGGACAATGGAGGTTCTAGACAAATAAGCTAAAATATATTAATTTCTTGTGTTGTATATCCTTTAATATAGCGAAATCGCAAAAATTTGAGAAAGTTTCACGAAATGTATTTAAAAAGTGAATTCCGGGACTTTTGATCGTCCCGAAACAAATTTTCGGGACACCGGAACACAGGGATGAAAATCGGGACAATCCCGGTATTCCGGGACGTTTGGTCACCCTAACCTAGTGAACAATCCCTTTGTGACAAGGGCGTTCGTTGGCTGATTCATAAGGTCGCGCACTCATCAGTAGCTTTCTTGTTAGTCATTCGCTGCGAGAACTCGAGGTCAAACGACGCTTAATCAGGATTGCCAACACTCGTATGGATCCCAGAAATGGACGAGACACGTGTCTGACATACCCTCCAAGTGAGAAGCCGTACAGCAACCTCACGTTAAGCAGTTTATATGCCACGCCTTGCACCGCGTTCATTGACAGCTAACTGCACGTAGACTTATACACATACATTTGTATTTACGGACAGTCTTATTGTTGTGGCGTAGCAAGCTTGCTACGCCACACTGGGAAGGGAGCCGAAAGAAAGGCACGCGTACACACACGCCGACTGGCGTCAATTCTGGAACAGGATACGTTATGACTGCTATAAAGAAAATACGTAGCTTTGGAATATACTTAACTTTTAATCTTTGTTGGTTTACAAAGCTCTTCTTGAGACATTTATACGATAACTCTCAAAGTAGGTAAGGCTAATGGCGCCTTGCTAGGTCGTAGCCATGGACTTAGCAGAAGGCTATTCTAACTGTCTCTCGGCAAATGAGAGGAAGGCTTCGTCCGTATTGTCGCTAGCAATGTCGTCCGTACACTGGGGCGAGTGCTCTATCGTATCTCGAGACCTGCCTTGTGGTGGCGCTAGGTATGCGATCACACAGTGGCGACACGCGGGTCCGACATGTACTAAATGGACCGCGGCCGATTTAAGCTACCACCTGGCAAGTGTGGTGTCTGGCGGTGACACCACACTTATCATACCATGTGGATCTAAAATCACGAAACTGAAAGAGGCAATCTATGTTCAGTAAGTTAGAGAACTTTCTTCGTTGTAATCGTTAAATGGGCCATAAGTACCATGATTATTACCGAAGACAATGTTCCACATCTTTTGAGGTCCCTACTTTCCACCGATGAAGACACGTGTACAAATTCTCAACAAATTACTGATTTTTGCATTCGCATTTCGAATTGTTCGGAGTATCGCGTCTACTGCGCCTTCTCGTATTTTGTAGATTCCTTTCTCTTGTGTAATGCACTTAACAGACAGTTAAGTGACTGATTGTTTGATCTAACATATCTTGTGAAAAAAAATCTATATAAATTACTATCTAGAAATTTTATGCCCTTTATTTACGAAGGACTGGACAATTTTTCCAGGAAGGCTTAGAATGAAAGACTTCGTTGACGAAAGCATAATGTTGTCAGCTCACTTAAAGAACAGAAATCGTCTCCTTTTTAACCTGAGAAATACGCAACACAAAGAGAAAAATGGTTGCACGTGTACACCCCGCAACTTACGGCGCAGTGTTCTTAAGTCTATAACAATCTTTCCTGTTCTGTTTCTTGAAAAGCGCCGGAAATACTACAATCTGCGTGTCGCAATATTTCCCCCGCAGCTCGTGGTTTTGCGGTAGCGTTCTCGCTTCCCGCGCGCGGGGTCCCGGGTTCGATTCCCGGCGGAGTAAGAGATTTTTCTCTGCCTCGTGATGACTGGGTGTTGTGTGTTTTTCATCATCATTGTCATTATCATTGACTCGCAAGTCGCCGAAGTGGCGTCAACTAAAATGGTCTTGCAATACGGCGGCCGAACTCCCCCGCATGGGGCCTCCCGGCCAACAAAGCCATACGATCATTTCATTTCAATATTGTCTACTAGTTTATCATTTAAGTTTTCCGAAATTGTACGTAACACTTTCATACCTTCTAAAGCCATTGGTTGCTATCCTTGTATATTGATTCATTCTGTCCCCTCGTACAGATCTAACACGTTGGAATGCCAAACAGTACTCACGAATACGTCGTACGAGAGTCTTATCCGTTATGCTTTATTCAGATTCACTAAACTTCGCTGAATAGTGTGAACAAATCCTAATCTTCCACATACCCTTACCTCAATTAACTTTCCGCGCTAATTCCAAGTCATTTTGTTGCTTCATGTGATTTTTGAATATCTGATCAGTACAACTGAATAAGTCCAGAAAGTTCATCACTGATGTTTCAATCGAATACCACGTTACCTTCCACTTTTTCCTTTAAAATCAGGCAGCTCTTCTCTGTAAACTATGTGAGAACACGGTTCATGTTAATCTGGATTCCTTATAGTTATCCGATGATTAAGCTCACCGGACAATCTGAGTGTGTTCCTCACTCGGTCTCGTGAACTGTGTTTGTGCATGTTTAATCCGGGCAGAGGTAGAATTAAAAAAGAAAATCTTGCGTATTTGGACGGATAAAAATTGATAATGGGGTCGGAGATGTATGGCCAAGTTTAAGACCCAGAATAAAGACTGTCTAATTTTAATGTCACTCTGCAATTTATGGGTGAGGAGCGTTAATTAAGAAATGAATATATAGAATAAATCGTTTTGTATGCAATTACTATTCCTTTTCATTATTCGAAGGTCTTTCAATAAATGATGCCACAATTTTTTCTAAGAACTTATTTATTTGGAAGAGTTAGAATTTGGTGATAATATCAATCAACATTTCTTTTACTTTTTTTCTACATAGTGTCCGTCGCGTACTGTGGGCTTACGGCAATGTTCTGTAAAAGCGTGTATTCCCTACTGGTAAAAACTTTTGTCCCGTGCGCGTAGCTGTGTTTTCAGTACATGAATTACGCTCTTATCATGTTCAGGGTGTGTCCCACGTAGAGAATCCTTAAGTGGTGCACACAGATTATTCGAGAGCGCGAGGTTTGGGCAATAGTGTGGATAGGTTGGACATCATTTATGTACAAACTACTTTTGTGATGTGTTGCCAGTTTATGACAAGGGAGCCCGTGAGAGTGAGGTCGCAAGTTCAATCTTCAGTGAGGCTCATTTGAAAGTACTGTGTTAAAAACTGTGACAGGAAAGATATTAGCTGTTGATGGCTCACCACGTGCATCAAGAGGGTGGGAGATAATGAATGTCCAGGAGGTGCAGAGACCAACCTTCTATGGGATGAATCTATTGCACTTCACAAAACAGACATTCCCGACATTCAAGTAATGTTCAAAACAAAATATTATCTTGCACCATGAACACCGAACGAAAACTGGCGCGCCTCAGTGATCGCAAAGGTTCGCATCCTCAAGTTCATAGGTGAATACCTTGGGAGTTACAAACTGTGAAGGATGTTCAGCTAGGTATCCACACTTAAAGAATGGGTATAGAAACATCCTGGTGTAACGAGGTGATGAGACCTAATGGCCGGTCGGGTGTCCGAGCGGTTCTAGGCGCTACAGCCTGGAACTGCGCGACCGCTACGGTCGCAGGTTCGAATCCTGCCTCGGGCATGGATGCGTGTGATGTCCTTAGGTTAGTTAGGTTTAAGTAGTTCTGGGGACTGATGACCTCAGAAGTTAAGCCCCATAGTGCTCAGAGCCATTTGAACCTTTTTTTTTTTCTTCTTTTTCTTTTTGAGACCTAATGGAATTGATGGCATGCAACCGAATGCGAAACAGTCTGTCGAGGAGCTTGTCGTGAAACTGGTTATCCTTTAAGGCGTAGCTGCAGAGAGAGCGATAATATGTTTTATAGGCAGGGAAGAAACAAACATCCAGAGGCTGAATTTCTGCAATGGTTCCAGGTGGTATGAGTTGCTATGTCACACATTTTGGCCGGCCGCGGTGGTCTAGGCGCTCAGTCCGGAACCGCTCGACTGCTACGGTCGCAGGTTCGAATCCTGCCTCGGGCGTGGATGTGTGTTATGTCCTTAGGTTAGTTAGGTTTAAGTAGTTCTAAGTTCTAGGGGACTGATGACCACAGATGTTAAGTCCCATAGTGCTCAGAGCCATTTGAACCATCACACATTTTTCAGCAGTGATAGTTCGCTCTAAAGGCGTATGATTTTGATAAGCAGACCAGGAATCAAGCAAAAGCAATTTATTTTGACCAGCTATTGGCCAAAATCAATGGTCATACCATAGTTGTGGTTCTCTTACGCCCATTTTCCCACTCTTGCTTGCTGTGCCGTAAGTACATTGTATTCCCTACTGCCCCTGCAAGATCAGGAGAAAGAATCGTAGGGGACAGAGCACACCAACTTCCCCACAGGACAATAAATAACTTTCCAGCCAATTTGCCATCCAGATTAACAGTCGGCATAATTGTATACGAATGCGTTAGGACATCAACGGCCTTGATACAACTGCCTTGGTACCTTCGAATCTCGATTGGTCGGAGCCGAAAACAAATTCCTTACTGAACGATGGGATAAGTTTATTTCGTCTACAATTTTTTCGTGCCGATTCCGCAGTTTTCGTGGATCATCAGGCTGACGCTTTGTTTGAGATTTCATTATCTGTTGTCTTCCAATTCTGTTGCACTCTTTGAATTTACGCAACCATGCACTCATAGTCTTGAAATCACTAATCTATGTCAAATGGTTCAAATGGCTCTGAGCACTATGGGACTTAACTTCTGAGGTCATCAGTCCCCTAGAACTTAGAACTACTTAAACCTAACTAACCTAAGGACATCACACACATCCATGACCGAGGCAGGATTCGAACCTGCGGTCGCGCAGTTCCGTACTGTAGCGTCTAGAACCGCTCGGCACTAACATATGTCGCGCGACATCTGATGTGCATAACGTAGTAGGTCACTATCGTACACATCTCGTGAATTGTTTCGAGCATCCTTGAAACGCACAAACACCTGGTTCTGTAACAAGGGCGCCTTGTCCTCCCTAGAATATCTGTAGTTTCTCTTATACGTTACACGATCACATTGCCACGAACACACTCGAAATCTGTTCAGAATTGTTTTTTGCTGTGCTGCGGACGATCTTTCATGTACATAATTATGTTTAGCATCCGCTCCTTGGACAGCGATTGTCCATAGGGTTTCACTGGGGACGGGATTTGTGGCTCCCTGACCGGCAAGGATGATGGACCAATGGCTCGACACCTGTTTCACTTGTCAATCACGCATCGTCATCATCGTTCTCCTCAAGTGCGTTGTCCGCACAATCGGGAGTATACAACACCACACTTTCCACTGACTCATGTTGCAGAAACGCTAATGTTTCATCCGCCACTTCTTTCTCACTCTGTGAAAGTCCTTGGGTTTCTTTCTGACGAAATGTGGACTTCGGCTACTATTGTTGTAGATATAATGCATTGTTTCCTTTGTTTACCGTTGCCATTTGCTCTGCTTTGTACAGGCTCCATTAGCATTGTAGCACTGTTGTTACTCGTCAGCTAAGCTGTTCAATTACGATCCGTAGCCCCATACTGCGCATGTCATTGAATACCTCCATTCTGCCCGCTGTTGCCATTAGCAGCCAATGTTGTGGCTGCGTGTTTGATTATGTGGGGCGCCGAAAGCCGTGAACACCATTGGGCTTTTGCGGCCTCGCACGTAGGGGATTCTTTGTGAGACTTGAGCGTGGGCGTACATTTTCGTGTTGGAACACAGTTTTTCTTGGAGTCTTGCCCGACAGAATACTTCGGAAACAGTTAAGAATTTGTTCAGAGTCGTCATATTTGCCTCTGAATTAATAGTTGACCCTTTTGTGAACACATCCACGAGAATGACATTATCACAAAAGACTGTCGTCATGACTTTGCCAGCACAGGGAACTGCCTCGAATTTCTTCTATTTTTGTGATTGCGAGTGGTGCCACTCCAGAGACTTTTTTGTTTTTTTGTTTCCAGCTGAACAATGGGAACAATGGCAGGAGGGTGTCCACAATGAGGAAATCAAAGAAAAACTGGGAATGAACGCTATAGATGTAGCAGTCAGGGCGAACAGGCTTAGATGGTGGGGTCATGTTACACGCATGGGAGAAGCAAGGTTACCCAAGAGACTCATGGATTCAGCAGTAGAGGGTAGGAGCAGTCGGGGCAGACCGAGGAGAAGGTACCTGGATTCGGTTAAGAATGATTTTGAAGTAATAGGTTTAACATCAGACGAGGCACCAATGTTAGCACTGAATAGGAGATCATGGAGGAACTGTATAAGGGGGGCTATGCTCCAGACTGAACGCTGAAAGGCATAATCAGTCTTAAATGATGATGATGATGATGTTTCCAGCTGAAGGTGATGCATCCAGGCTTCGTCACCTGTAACGATCAATTACAAAAAAAAAAAAAAAAGACTTCTCCGTTGCCCTCAAATTGCTCCAATAGTTTAGATGACATGGTTTTCTTTGAATCTTATAATACGTTGTGAGCATTTGCGGAACGGTTCTTGAGGACACCGTCGGTGATCCAGCGGTCTGGGTCAATGCAAACGCACTTCCATTGCTCATCGATATTTGTAGAGCCGATTTTTGAGTTGTGACGCCCCGCTCTGCACGAATAATGCCATTGACCATGCCGGAAGCAGCGGCTGAGACAGGACGTCCCGAACATGGCCAATCATGGAGTACTATACATCGGTGCTGCTCATTGGTGATACCGGCTCGGTGAACCCTGGTACGTATGGTAATAGGATGATGATTTGTTATTCGTTATGATCTTCCCCATTACATTCACCCCTGCCCCCATATTTGTGTCAGTTTTAGTATTTCCTGACGCGATAACTCCTACTTACTCAGGGCCCGACAGAAATCCCATCAACTGCATCGTTACCGTACACTGCACAAAAACGTTTACGGATGCTAACCACAGTTCCTGTTTTCGCAACCGGAAATTCAAGTACACTAATTGGCTTTAATGCTTGCCATTTTGATGCTTCACCGGCTCTGCCATCTGTCGGAATTGTTTAAAACTTTGCACGCATGCGGAGAAACATCGAATTTCAACGACCTAAAAGGACGTTTTCCTGCATACAGAGCGGTCAGAAACAATCTGAAAATCTTGTAAGAGTGTTTCAGTTACTGAGAAATAATTGTTAAGGAAAACATTCGATAAGTTGGCCGCTTGCGAGTTACCGTATTTAGCACTGAAGTTAGCCTACCGGGTCGTCGCGGCGCAGATTCAAGCACTTGCACGCGCTAAAATGCGGTAATCCACGGACGGACATCTGTGGCTTCCTGATTTACCACTTTTTCAAATGCTCATTATCAGTTAAAATGGGACTTTTTAGGAAGTTTTTTAAAGGATTTCATCTTGCTTTCAGCTGTTAGAATTTTATTTTACGACTGCAATTTCGGCCTTAAGCTATTTTCAAGCGTCTACAAAACATTAATATAACCAGTGGGAACAATTTACAGTGGAATTAACAGTACGTACAAGTTTTGTAGGTTTTTGACATTCATTTACTGTACCTACAAGAATCTGACACATAGGTTTATGTTAGGCAGAGATGACAAGGTAACATACACAATTGCACATCAAAGAACAACCAGTCAGGGATGCCTTTCAATATTCCATTTTATGCTTCGCGATTTTGATAGATTATATATACAGCCCAATTATAGTGCGCACTTACAACACATTAGCATATATGTGTAAAACAACCGAGAATTTTTTTATTTGTGAGATCTGTTTGATCTTTCAGTATGTATCGTGCTTGTTATTTGAAGGCACTATAAATTTCAGCTTGTTCTAGAGCGCCAATTAATCTGCCTTTCGCTACCCTGTCTAGTACCTCTAACGATTCCTCGATGCCGTGGGCGTTGTGATTATAGTTTCGTAGATGTACACTAAATGAAGATTTACAGTTCTCTCCAATGTTTGCGTGCTCTCTGAGTCGAGTGCAGAAACATTACTTGTTCGCCCCACATAGAAATTTTCACATTCACAACATTTGATTTTACAAATCCCTGATTATGTAAATGGTTTTGTCTTGGGGGTTGTGTGTGTGATTACTGACCTTACTTTGTTGCTCGTGCGGAACCCGATTCGTACATTAGTTTACGAAAATTATCAGCTATTCTATCTGATGTTGCACCGTACTAAGGTAAAGCTATGTATTTTTTTGTTCTGTTTTCCTGGTTAACGTTATTTCTTTATCTATATTGTTGCTTTTGTTATGTAATATCGCTGTATACTCATTGTCTACCTTATCAGCTTGGAAATGGTTTAATGCCAAAATTGCAATCGAAAAATAAAATTCTAACAGTTGGAAGTAAGATGAAATCCGTTTGGCGACCAGTGTCTCTGGCAGGCTGCTTGAATTTGCGCGCTCAAGGGCCTGAATAGCTAACTTCAATGATAAATAACTCGGAAAAGTATCGAATTTGTTTCTTAACAATTATTTCTCTGTACAAACTCCCCTGCAACAGCCTTACAAGTTTTTTCTGACTACTTTGTATTTATATATTACGGGCTCGTATTAATGGCCAAAGTCAAGATTTTTTATGACACCAAGACTGGAACTGCACGTCGTATGTGAGTTTTGAAAAAAAGGAAGGAAGTCGATATTTTTTCTGAACTTGTAACTCGACATGTACGCAAGGAACAGCAATAAAAACGCAGTGTTTTAAAAATAATTTCATCGCTCTTTGGGCCGTCCTCATAAACACTTCCATAGTTAATGCACCTTACGGACTGTCGCCTTTTACAAAATCGAATAAGCGCCTTCAAGTAATCTCATAGAGAAGAATCACAGCCACTAAGGGTATACAAACCTCTGCGGGAGATACGGGCGTTTGCGGCTGCTGGCCGTATCTCGGTCCTACTGGGCCACGTGGTAAGCCGTAGATGGGTTTACGGTCATTCTGGCGCGGTTTCGTCACAGCGGTTAACGTGTCTCTCCAGTAGAGATTACCAGCGGTCAGTCCACGCCGTCGAGGCCCAGCAACAGGTTACGACACTCGCAGCTGTAACGTGCTCCAAGCGGACACTGTCCGAAGCGTTTAATAAGCTGTCTCTTCTTAACTGCTTTTGTAAGATGCTACATCGTTACGTTGGCACATCTGATGACCGGAGCTTATTTTCACTTTCGGTCTTGAGCAACTTTGCGCTGCTGCTTCCACAACAAGAAAAAATTTTCATTGAATATACTCTTATCAGACTTCAAGAAGAATGTAATAATTCCAATCCCAAAGAAAGCAGGTGTTGACAGATGTGAAAATTACCGAACTATCAGCTTAATAAGTCACAGCTGCAAAATACTAACACGAATTCTTTACAGACGAATGGAAAAACTAGTAGAAGCCAACCTCGGGGAAGATCAGTTTGGATTCCGTAGAAACACTGGAACACGTGAGGCAATACTGACCTTACGACTTATCTTAGAAGAAAGATTAAGGAAAGGCAAACCTACGTTTCTAGCATTTGTAGACTTAGAGAAAGCTTTTGACAATGTTGACTGGAATACTCTCTTTCAAATTCTAAAGGTGGCAGGGGTAAAATACAGGGAGCGAAAGGCTATTTACAATTTGTACAGAAACCAGATGGCAGTTATAAGAGTCGAGGGACATGAAAGGGAAGCAGTGGTTTGGAAGGGAGTAAGACAGGGTTGTAGCCTCTCCCCAATGTTGTTCAATCTGTATATTGAGCAAGCAGTAAAGGAAACAAAAGAAAAATTCGGAGTAGGTATTAAAATTCATGGAGAAGAAATAAAAACTTTGAGGTTCGGCGATGACATTGTAATTCTGTCAGAGACAGCAAAGGACTTGGAAGAACAGTTGAATGGAATGGACAGTGTCTTGAAAGGAGGATATAAGATGAACATCAACAAAAGCAAAACAAGGATAATGGAATGTAGTCTAATTAAGTCGGGTGATGCTGAGGGAATTAGATTAGGAAATGAGGCACTTAAAGTAGTAAAGGAGTTTTGCTATTTGGGGAGCAAAATAACTGATGATGGTCGAAGTAGAGAGGATATAAAATGTAGGCTGGCAATGGCAAGGAAAGCGTTTCTGAAGAAGAGAAATTTGTTAACATCCAGTATTGATTTAAGTGTCAGGAAGTCATTTCTGAAAGTATTCGTATGGAGTGTAGCCATGTATGGAAGTGAAACATGGACGATAAATAGTTTAGACAAGAAGAGAATAGAAGCTTTCGAAATGTGGTGCTACAGAAGAATGCTGAAGATTAGATGGGTAGATCACATAACTAATGAGGAAGTATTGAATAGGATTGGGGAGAAGAGAAGTTTGTGGCACAACTTGACCAGAAGAAGGGATCGGTTGGTAGGACATGTTCTGAGGCATCAAGGGATCGCCAATTTAGTATTGGAGGGCAGCGTGGAGGGTAAAAATCGTAGAGGGAGACCAAGAGATCAATACACTAAGCAGATTCAGAAGGGTGTAGGTTGCAGTAGGTACTGGGAGATGAAAAAGCTTGCACAGGATAGAGTAGCATGGAGAGCTGCATCAAACCAGTCTCACGACTGAAGACCACAACAACAACAACAACAAGGATTCAGTGCTGTTAGGCCGGTCTGCTGACTGTCCGCTCCCGACGGGCAGATGGCAATTTCTTGAGGTTTCTTATAGTATGCAATTTGAAATGTGCCATTTGCTAACAATGGACGAGAGACTATGCTTTGTCGTGGCTAACGCTTGTATCATCTTTGGCAAGCCAGGAGGAAATGTGTGACTATCCTCGCGTTATTCCATGTTTCCCTAGTGGTGTCTACATCTACATCTACATGGATACTCTGCAAATCACATTTAAGTGCCTGGCAGAGGGTTCATCGAACCACCTTCACAATTCTCTATTATTCCAATCTCGTGTGGCGCACGGAAAGAATGAACACTTATATCTTTCCGTACGAGCTCTGGTTTCCCTTATTTTATCGTGGTGATCGTTCCTTCCTATGTAGGTCGGTGTCCACAAAATATTTTCGCATTCGGAGGAGAAAGTTAGTGATTGGAATATCGTGAGAAGATTCCGTCGCAACGAAAAACGCCTTTCTTTTAATGAGGTCCAGCCCAAAACCTGTATCATTTCTGTGACACTCTCTCCGATATTTCGCGATAATACAAAACGTGCTGCCATTCTTTGAACTTTTTCGATGTACTCCGTCAATCCTAGCTGGTAAGGATCCGACACCGCGCAGCAGTATTCTAAAAGAGGACGGACAAGCGTAGTGTAGGCAGTCTCCTTAGCAGGACCCTTGCATTTTCTAAGTGTCCTGCCAATAAAACGCAATCTTTGGTTAGCCTTCCCCACAACATTTTCTATGTGTTCTTTCCAATTTAAGTTGTTCGTAATCATATTTAGTTGAATTCACGGCTTTTAGATTAGACTGATTTATCGTGTAACCGAAGTTCAACGAGCTCCTTTTAGCACCCATGTGTATGACCTCACACTTTTCGTTATTTAGGGTCAACTACCACTTTTCGCACCATTCATATATCTTTTCCAAATCGTTTTGCAGTTTGTTTTGATCTTCTGATGACTTCATTAGTCGATAAACGACAGCGTCATTTGCAAGCTACCGAAGCCAGCCAAATCGTTTATATAGGTAAGGAATAGCAAAGGGCCTATAACACTGTATTGGGGAACGCCAGAAATCACTTCTGTTTTACTCGATGACTTTCCGTCAGCTACTACGAACTGTGACCTCTCTGACAGGAAATCACAAATACAGTCACATAACTGAGACGATATTTCATAAGCACGCAATTTCACTACGAGCCACTTGTGTGGTACAGTGTCAAAAGCCTTCCGGATATCCAGAAATACGGAATCGATCTGAAATCCCTTGTTAATAGCACTCAACACTTCATGTGGATAAAGAGCCGGTTGTGTTTCACGGGAACGATGTTTTCCAAACCCATGTTGACTGTGTGTCAATAGACCGCTTTCTTCGAGGTAATTGGCTCTGAGCACTATGGGACTTAACATCTATGGTCATCAGTCCCCTAGAACTTAGAACTACTTAAACCTAACTAACCTAAGGACGTCACACAACACCCAGTCATCACGAGGCAGAGAAATCGAGGTAATTCATATTGTGTGATTAGGAAGAAGAAGAAAAAGACTCACAGACGGGAGGAACAGGTGATAACGACAAGATTTTTTGACGCTGGACAGCTCGGTTTTTAGCAGCCAAATACATTCATTAAAAAAAGTTAGGCATATTTCCAGATTACCCCCGGTAGGCACTATGGACGTTCCTTCTGTGTTTTTGTTGGAAGGTGGTTGTGTAGATAATGCGAATTCGTTCGTCGTTGCCACTCTGCCTCATCAGGGGCCGTGCAGAGCTGAGTTCTTGTCCCTGTGCCTCTTACCTTGTTAGTGTAGCACGATGCCTCGGAACAGGCTCTCGATGGCAGACCGTATTAAAATCATCACACTGATGGCACAAAACATGAGACAAGTTGACGTTTCGAATATTGTTCACGTTAATCAAAGTGTTGTCTCCAGACTGCCGAAAAAGTTCCAGGAAACGCATTCAGTAGTGGATCGACATCGCGAAGGCCGTCCATGCAAAACTACAGCATCTCGGGACAGGTATGTCACGATATCTGCACGGAGACATCCTATGGAGACAGCGAATACTCTGTGCCACGAGTTTCGAGAAGCGACCGGGGTTACCGTGAGCACCCAAACTGTGCTCAACAGACTTCATGATGGGGGCTGTGCAGCCGAAGACTACTCAAGACTCCACCACTCCGTTCACACTACAGTGTAGCGTTTCGTGATGCAAAAAGCCGTAATCTAAATGCGACGGACTATCCATACGACGATAAATGTGAAATACCTGCGCGAGAGATAACTACTCTGTGGAATTTAAGCATCTCCGTGCGAACTCGATAACAAAGATATACAGACTGTATTACTCCACGGCAAAGACATAATTATTCCATGTTGGACTTTGGAAGAGAGATGTTCTATGTCGGATTGAGAGGAGATTGTTGAGAGCCGCCATTAAGGCAGTAATCTATGTTTTATGGTATTGAAGAAAATAAATACATATAAAAGCACAAAAGGAGTATCAAGTGTGTAGAGTTCATAACCCTTAATCATTTCAAAACAATTATTCAGTGATTATAAAGACGCAGGTTGTTCGCAAGCGTTGTGTGGTTTGATGGTGCGAACCTGCAGTTTTACGCGGTTTTGGGATTCGTCGAGAATATTTCTCCGAACGGCTAAATGATCTCACGAACTAAAGCTACATTCCATACACATGACTCAGCATAGCACTTGGCTGTACCGATCGATTTTCGTAGAGCGATAAATTATCTTTAGTGATTTCAGGTGGAGAAGTTCCAGCAAGGAGACTCAACGAGATCCGCCGCTGTGAAACGCATGCGGTATTACCGCATTCTTTAACTTACGGAGAACAGTAAGCAATATAGACTTCATAATCACCGCAAACATAATTAAAAGGACTCAAATAAAAGGAGCAAACAGTGAAAAGGAATCGCTAAACCAAACCATAAATAAAACTTAATAATAATACGCAATCACATTAATGAAACGCTCATTAGATAATAGAAATAAGAACTTTAAAGCAGGGGTGCTCGTGTAAGATGGGCTAGAGCACATGAACATTAGACACGAGACCAGTGGGCCAAAACGCACTTCACAGACGAAGTGCGAACGGGCTTGCACCTTGGCGACAACTCTGTTAGGATATGGAGGCACACAGGGGAACGCAATCATCTCTCAATGACTGTGGAATTTCACCCACAATCCGGTGGCTCACTCGTATTCTGGGAAGGTATCACGTATGGCCGCCGCACACCACTCGTTCCAATTGAAGGCAACGAGGCTGTAGTGCATGAAAACAACATTCTCCAACCAATAGCCAGTGGTTTTGCAGAGACTGTAGGTGAACAGGGTTCACTCTCCGATACTCTTCCACTGCAACCTCTTGCTTCACACACGTTAGTATAATTGAAAAATCTCGCGGAGAGTGATCTCTCAACTCTCACAGACGCTCTCATCGTGATGTGCGTAAACGCTCCAACATCTGCTTTCACAAGACTCTCAGACATTTGCAGGAAATGCTCACAAGGAAGTATCAGACCGTAACTATCAGCTAAAATTCGCCCCTAGTGTAAACAATTCTTCGAGTACTGTCTGAGAGTACCAAATTGTCTGGGAGCAAAAAACTCTTGCATGTATCCCAGCCTTTAAGTTTCTGATCAGATAAGAACAGTGGCTGTGCCCTGTCTTCAAAGTCCCCTAAACGTCATCTTTCAACAAGATAACGCAGGACCGGATGTTGCACGTGCTGTCTTGACCAACTCGATACAGTGGAGGCTTGACTGTTGTTTCTCCAGACCTCTCAACCAATGAACACATCTAGTAACTGGTTGCTGAGGAACTGGCGTGCCACCGCTCACCAGCTACTGCCAGTGGTGAACTCTGGCACAGAGCTGAGTCTGCATGGAATGATGTACGCATATAAGTCAGTATTCGCTATCCTTCCCTAGTCTTTCAGTTTCGAAGGCCGCCAGTGTATGTTCTTTGAAGATGAGGCATGAAGTATGGGAGTGATTTATAACGTTTACGCAGACCAAGTGGGGAAGAGAAAAGTGGAAGCCCAAGAAAGGCAAGCTCGTGATAATTGTGATAGATAGATTTCTTTTAGCCACCAGTCTTCTGAGTGGCCGGCCGGTGTAGCCGAGCGGTTCTAGGCGCTTCAGTCTGGACCGCTACGGTCGCAGGTTCGAATCCTGCCTCGGGCATGGATGTGTGTGATGTCCTTAGGTTCGTTAGGTTTAAGTAGTTCTAAGTTCTAGGGGGCTGATGACCTCAGCTGTTAAGTCCCATAATGCTCACAGCCATTTGAACCATTTCTTCTGACTGGTTTGATGCGGCTCACCGCAAATTCATCTTGTGTGGGAAGATCTTCATCTCGGAGTAGTTCTTGCAACCAACGTCCTCTATTATTTGTTGATGTATTCGAATCTCTGTCTACCTCTATTGTTTTTTCCGTTGACAACTCATTCTATTACCATGGAAGCCTATGGAAGTTATTTCCTGAAAATTTAAAACGTATCCTATCTTACTGTCCCTCCTTCTTATTAGTGCTTTCATATATTTCTTTCTTCGCCGATTCTGCAGACAACCTACTCATGCCTTACCTTGTCAGTCTACTTAATTTTAACAGTTTTCTGTAACACTACATCTCAAACACTTCGATAGTTACTAAATACAAAGTTTATGGATGTCAACGGGAACCATATTTCATCATTAGTGTTGGTTAACTGTTAGGTCGAGAGGTTATGTATGAAGTCGAAGAATAATTCACAATAAGAATATAAGGGAGAGAGGTTAGGATTCCAATGGGTCGCAGATGACGTCATTCTCCTGGGTGAACTTAGAAGCCTGCAATTACAATATTAAATGATATGAGGCTCAGTGGGTTACTGGGTGCCAGATTAGGATATTTACCCGTCACTTATTGCTTCTTTCGCCTGTGGCAATGATTTGTTTATGTGAAAAACGCATTGAGGCTCGGAGACAACATTAAAACTGTATGTTCCCCCTACTAAAACTCGATGGCGTCTCTCTTTAAACTTCAAACAGATGGTGTTGTGTTTGACCACCATACATAACGAAAACACCGTTACGGTGAGAATAATGTAGGTATCCGCCAGGTTTTAGTTGTTATTTCTGGATGGGTCGTTTAACCATGGGAAAGTAATAGGAGAATGAAGGCATCTAGATATCCACCTCAAGTCTAAGAGATTTTTATTTTATCTTTTAAACGCACAAATTTCTCATAAAACTGGCAGAGAGCAAAGTTCTCGAAGATCCCAATAGGAATTACATTAGATGACGCTAAAACTGTGGAAGTTATTAAATTATATGAAAGAATGCATGGAGCAGCAAAATTTCCTCATCTGGGCAGTTCGCAAATTCAAAGTGAATGAAACAAAAGACACCAAAAATTAAAATAAGTTTGCGATCTGCTCAGAATATGGATTCTCAATACCGCATTTGCGACACATTTCCCAGATAATGTGTGCCATTCAGCAGCAAACGGGGGCTGGGAGACGATAAGCCACGAAACTTTCTTCAACAAGCTCAACTCCCTTACTCTGCACATGGAAGGGACACTCAATGCTATTGCAAGTGTGAAGAAACAGAACACCGCTTATTTTATGAAAAAGGGGGAACTCAACAGAAACTTCCCACTCATTGTGTACAAAACGTACATTAACAAAAAAAGGCTGGTACTGGACTGGAGCACTGTCCCATCCAGTGGTCAACCTCTTCTTCACCAAGCACACTGGCTGGAGCGACTCACTCGATTAGGAACACCAAAAATTTTGAGTGAAAGCAACCAACTATGTTAGAGTGCACGGTTGGTGCCACTGCGTCTCATCCTTTGATGTCCGTACAGACAAGGCAAAAATGTCATGCCCAATTATCGTTTGGGGACGGCAGTGGTGGCATGGTGGTCACTGCCCTCACTGAGGACAGACGCCGGCTCTAGCCAACAAAGGTACGAAGTGAGCCATGGCCTTTACTGCCGCGAAACTGCTCAACTCTCCAGGGATGTTCCCTGCTCTTAATGAGACTCACTGGTCGCCTTCTGTCAACAAACACGTGCTGTAAACCACAGCGGGAGTGCACATTTCCAGAGAAAATACCACAAATCTTTCCTCACAAGCAGCAACGGCCTTGCCGCACTGGGTTCACAGGTTTCCGTCAGATCACCGAAGTTAAGCGCTGTGTGGCGTGGCAGGCACTTGGATGGGTGACCATGGCTGTTGCCATTTTTTAGGGTGCACTCAGCCTCGTGAGGCCAATTGAGGAGCTACGCGACTGACTAGTAGCGGCTCCGGTCAAAGAAAAGCATCATAACCACTGGGAGAGCTGACCACACGACCTGCCTATCTGCCTCCTCAGCTGAGGATGACACGGCGGTCGGATGGTCCCGTTGGGCCACTTGTGGCCTGAAGAGGAGTGCTTTTTTTTCCTTTCAAGTAAGCATAGTCAGTACATTGAATAAAATAACCACGAAACAGTGGTAGAAAAGTGAAATAGTATCACATAGCGGTAAATGACAGTCATGTCACACTATTACTGCTGAGTAAGCCACTTCAGAGAGCTCTAATGGGACGATGCCTAGAAAAGCACTGTGATATTTAAACCAGTCTTCGGATTGATGATAGCTTTACCTAACTGTAGGAACATGCTTAGCACAGAATTCGAGTTGAGGTAAATATGCTTAACCAACAAAATGACGAACAGCATTAGGAATGATAACAACGACTGACTGAACACCAAAATTCTGCACGAAACTCTGTCAAGTACTGGGTTGGTATAATTAAAGTGTAGCTACTCAAAGAGGTTCAGTGTGGGTTATAATTATCGTATAGCGGCGAAACTTGGTAGATATTCTAATGTGTTGATGCAGAATCGATTTACCCTGGAAAAAATTAATTCCAGTTTTGACCACTATGTGCAAATCAGGCGCTGTGAATGCAAGAAAAACGTATAGAAATGTTTCCATATGTAATGTATGTAATGGCTTCGGAATGGAAGGTAGGCAGAAAGGTCAAACAATTGATAAAGGCGTAATTTTGATTTTATTATTACACACAGCTTACACAATTTGTTCAGTATTAGCACCAGAAACGTCGACGAGGTTCTGTACAGCACCAGATTTGCACCTAGTGGCCAAAATTCGAACTGTTTTTTTGCACCGTAAATCGGTTCCACAGTAACACATCAGCACATCTACCAAGTTTCGCTGCGATAAGATAATTACAGCCCACACTGTAACTGTGTAAATAGCTGCACTTTAAGTATAAGCACCCGGTATGATGAAGTGCATGGCAGAGGGTACTTCCCACTGCACCACATACTAGAATTTCTTCCCATTCCATTCCCATATGCAGTGTGGGAAGTATGATTGTAAATTCCCCTGTGTGTGCTGCAATTTGCGTAATCTTGTGTTACAGTTGCCTACGAAGCGATACGTAGGAGGCTTAATACTGGTTCTTGAAGCTCCAGAGAAAGGCGTAGCAAGTGAAAAATTTGTGCTGTATCGTAAGCAGCGGGACGCAAGACGACAGAAGGAAGAGAAGTGTGATGAGCAGATTGGTGCAGATAAGTAAACTTTTTCTTTGGTAATTAACTCTACAGGTGAATTAAGAACTGATAACTCATTAAAATGTAACTTATGATGCAGCCTGAGGAAGAAATTCCGTTGACTCAGGTCGTGCGGTAGCGTTCTCGCTTCCCGCGCCCGGGTTCGATTCCCGGCGGGGTCAGGGATTTTCTCTGCCTCGTGATGACTGGGTGTTGTGTGATGTCCTTAGGTTAGTTAGGATTAAGTAGTTCTAAGTTCTAGGGGACTGATAACCATAGATGTTAAGTCCCATAGTGCTCAGAGCCATTTGAACCATCCGTTGACTCAAACTTGTAAGAGTTCATTTGGTAAGTTTATCGAAACAGCTCTTTAAGTTTCAACATGTTTGTTCGAGGAAAACTTCGCTACCAGTTCTACGCCTGCGACTGACTTCAGTAAAACAAGTTCCACCATTACCGCAGGATATTTGTACTGGAACTGAATTATCAGAATGCTGCTAGTCTGTAGCGTTGATTTTATGTCCCTCTCTCTCTCTCTTTATCTCTCTGTCACTCACTCACTCGCTCTCTGCGCATGTGTGTACCCATTGATTACGCTCTCACAATCTCGATTTAACAGACGGTAATCAAGTATCAACCCATGCAGAGACGTTTGTGTGTGTGTGTTCAAAAATGGCTCTGAGCACTATGGGACTTAACATCTGTGGTCATCAGTCCCCTAGAACTTAGAACTACTTAAACATAAGTAACCTAAGGACATCACACACATCCATGCCCGAGGCAGGATTCGAACCTGCGACCGTAGCAGTCACGATGTCTCTGTGTGCGTGTGTGCGAACGACTTGATTGAATCGCTCTTCCTGTTTTCATATCAGCAGAGCAATACATTTGTTTGAAGCACATCTGTCATTTTTGTACGATCTGGCATTTCGCAGTGGGACGTTGACCTATGGTTTAATCATATCGTATGTGCTATCGTTTCCAGTGAAATTGACTTATATTAAGATTCGCCTTGTTTCCTGAGTAATGTTGTTACAGCTGACAGTCAACACAGAGAAAACGAATAAAGTTTGCACAAACAGTAATAGCAGTTACAGGAAAAAAGCAACAGTAAAATCAAAACAAAAAATTGTAGACCTTGAAAGGTGGCTACACTGAGCCACTGCGCCAGAGATTGCGCCAAAGAGTATTATTCAGCCGCCTCCACTGGCAGTGCTTGGGGAGAACTCGTAGTAGGCAGTGTTTGTTGAGATGTGCTAGTAGTGAGTGCTTGCTGAGATGTCGTAGTGAAGAATGCTTGTCGAGAGGTCGTGGTGGAGAGTTGTTGTTGAGATGTGGTAGTAGCGAGTCGGTGTGGAGATATTGTAATGTTTAGAGCGCTTTCCATCAATATAAATGAAGGTAAAAAAATTTTTTTTTCTTTTCTCTCTCATTATTTCAGTGTCCTGAATAATGCGTCATTACAGGTTCAGTCAACAAAGCATCTGGCGTGTGTTCTTGTATTAGAGTGTAATTCTGGTTTTCTTGGGCGATTATAGTATTTCTAATCTTTTTATTTTATCACGTCAGTATAATTGGTATTTAAAAATTCTTGTCTTGTTGAAGAAGAACCATGCCAGATGTGCGTTGAGTCATACTTCCACATACAGAACAGTTATACTTGTGCTTTGGTTTCGTAGGTTTTACAGTTGCTGGGGACTTACTTAATTAATTGTGTTAACGAAATTTTCATTTCATTCTTTGTTGTCGTTCTATGCAGTCAGATTGCGTACAATTACTAGTCAGGGCCAACCGTTTACGAGACACAGTGTAATCGGACTAACAGCTACGTAAAATAAAAAAATTATTTTCAAATCTAATAATAATTAAGCCCCCATGCACGTGGCGACCCTGCCAGGATCGTCCCTTGGAATTCTTCTGATTGTAAAAATAGTAGACAGTAGTATTGTTGTAGTAATTTATAGTTTAGTAATTGTAGTCTATATTGCATGTGTAGATTTGGTAATTGGCATTCTTCTAATGGTATTTTTCAAAATTTAATTTGTGTTGTCTTGTATACGCGTTTGACAATTGTTCGATTAATCGTGTTCGAGGGAAATATTTCGTGTGAATGGTATTGTTGAAGATGAGGAGTCATTGTGTGTAATTTTCGTACAGTGACGAATTTTTTATGTTTTGTAAATGATTACACGGTCAATGAAACAGACAAAAATGAACGAAATTGTTAACATGGCGAACTCGCCAACAGAGGAAAACAGTGTCATAAATAATGTAGTGGAAAACAATTTAATAAGCAGGGAAAATAGTCCGGAAACAGTTTTCACAATAAAAAAATTCTCAGATTCCGTGGTTAACGACAGAAGAAATGGAGCAGTTGATGAGTGTAATATTAAATTTGGGATCTGAATTAAAAACATGGTTAGACTCACATATAGGAAGAATTAACACGAAGATAGAAACTTTGACAATGCGGTTAGGCTCACAAATAGGAACAATTAAAACCGAGATGGAAACAATGGAAACACAGTTAGGCTCACGAACAGGGACATGTTTCAAATACATGAAAGACGAATCAAATAAAGAAATTAGAGAAGAAGTACAACCGATTTTGAAGGCTCACAATAATAGCTTAATTTCAAAAATCAGACAAAAGGAACAGGGCAGGGAACAGGAAGAAAAAGATCGCGTGATAGCACAGAAATTTTCAGAGTTGAATTTACAACGTGCACACGATAAGGAAGAAGTAACTGAAAGAATCGAGGAATCCGTACCAAATGACAGAATAAATAACTTAACGCAACAGTGTGAACAGTTAACTACTAAATGTGACAACACCGAAACCCGAGTCGCGACATTTACAGATGACGTAAATAAACAGAAAGAACAATTAAGTGACTCATCGGAAAGAGTTGAGGAGATCTCAGATAAATTGACAAGTGTTAGTTTAGCAGAGGGGTTTGAAGAAAGTAATTTGTTTCATTTACGTGATGCAACAAGAGAGCGCCAGGCGCGTGAATTTAACAATAATCGTCATTGTGACTGGGACAGACGCGGTAGGTCTTTGTCGCCACGAGGCGAAAACATTGACTGTAAACACTTCTTAACTGTTCGGAAATTTAAGATCTTTCGTAATTCTAAGGATGACATACATCCATGTTCATGGCTAGATCAATTTATGTACGCACTTCCGCCAAAGTTGCCATTAAGTCACAAACTAGAAATTATGTGCAGCTATTAATGTCCTCAGGGGATTCACTACACTAAGTGAATATGTGCCGTAGCGAGCATAGGGCCCCGAGGTGTAGTGGTGCTATTTCCCTTTTAGTTTTCTGCACCGCTGCCTACTCTTTTACTATTCTTTGCATCTGTCAAAACAACTCTTCTACTATCAATCTATCTAGAGAGTAAGTAAACAATAACCTGATATGACTAATTTACCCAAAAGTGACTTCGGAAATTACCGTTTGGACTTACTATATTTTCTGCAGCATTCATTCGTAGTTTAAACGAAATGTTACCTGTTTATCTTCACGACAATATTACTTCATATGTTGACGATATTCTTATTGCTAAACTTCTTGGAGTGAGCATAACAAAATTTTGGATTCATTATTACGTATTTTTGCAAGAGTTGGCATTACAGTGAACTTAGAAAAATCTGAATTTGGTCGGTCTCAGGTGAAATTTCTCGGTCACATTATTTCTACAGAAGGTATTCTTCCTGATCCAGAGAAACTAGATGCTATTCGTAATTATGCTGTTCCTACCACAAAACGTAATGTTCGTAGTTTCCTTGGTGTCTGTAATTTTCTTAGACGCTTTGTTAGATTGGACAATTTGGCCACACCTCGTTTCTGCGATCTATCTGGAAAGTTCTTTTTAAACGAAAATCGCTCGACAACTCTGTTTGGTTAGTTTGTATTCCTGATGAGTGGGTTAATAAGCTGATTTGGTATACGCATTTCAGTTATGCACACTTTGGTCCCAGAAAATGCTTTCATAAATTACGGGAAAATTGCTACTTCAGTAATATGGAAAAACGTATTCGATCTGTTCCGGCCAACTGCAAATTATGTCAAAAGGCTAAGCCGCCAACAATTTCTCACAGAGCACCGTTGTTTCCTATCATTCCAGCGAAATTAAAGGACATGGCTGCAGTCGATTTGTTCGGTCCAGTGGTTCGTTCTGCTAATGGTTTTGCGTACATTTTCGTAGCAGTGGAGTTGACATCAAAATATGTGTGTTTTACTCCTTTACGCAAAGCAACAGCTCGTTCAGTATCTAACGCTTTCATCAAACATTTTCTTAATGAAGTTGGTCATGTTGATAAGATTATATCAGATAATGGATCACAGTTTCGTTCTAAAATTTGGCTTCGTACTCTACGGCGTCGTAAGATTAAACCAATTTTCATTTTACTTTTTCACCCTCAATCTAACGCTTCAGAGAGATGGATGAAGGAAATCAATAAATTGTGTCGACTTTATTGTCATCAGAATCACAGAACGTGGGATCAGTATCTTCATATTTTTCAAAACATTCTGAATGAACTTCCTAATGACTCAACTTCTTTACCGCATATACTGATATTAAAAAACAAAGCACCGACAAATCGCATATCTGAAATCGTTCCTTTTCCGCCTTCACGAAAACTGCGGCATTCTGAAGTTGTGAACCTGACTCTACAAAATATTGTGTCTGCGGCTGCTAGAAGAGAGCAATCAGCTAAACATCCTGGTCGTTTAAAAATCTTGTCAGTTGGTCAAAAGGTGTTAATTAAGTCTCATCATTTGTCTCACAAAGGAAAAGGCTTGTGTCGCAAATTTTTTCTGCTTTATAACGGTCCATATAGAATTCGCAAAATTATACATGATAACACTGTTGAAGTGGAAACTCTTAAATCACGACGCTCTAAGGGAATACATCATATATCTAACGGTTAAATTTTTGTGGCATGATATACTTTTGAAAAATTTTTGTGGAATGACATACTTGTGAGAAACTAACAGCTACATGTAAACACGCAGAGAGTACAAGGATACCGCCCTGTGTTTTGGCGGCGGCATATACTCAAAGCAACAGTCAAGTCTGCGCGCCGCACATGGCAGTCGTTGACCGCAAACAATTGCTTCCTACGTCACGCGCCTACAGCTGATCGAGCGCTCAGTGCGAATGCACTGACAGCCGTAAACAAATACACAGTCTAATTTCTCCGATTAAATTCAGTATAAAGCTATAGTGACTTGATGAATTATGTTACTAACGTTCAGTATTTTTTAGGATACGGTTCTATAAAATATTTAAGAACTTCAGGTAAATTCTGTGCGTGTCCGACGTTAAGACGACTTGCTATCGAGAAATTTTCAGGAAGAATGTAATTTCGAAGAAGAAACTAATAAACTAAAAGGGTAACTATTAATTGAATTTATTTTTCAGGTAACATATTTCCACTTAGGTACGTACTTTAGACGTAATTTGCTGCTCGCGATTACGTGATTCATACTTCGTGCTAAATTTCATGTTCTATGAAATTACTTGTGAAGCGACGTGCTTGCGTACGTTAACTGATTTTGACAATGATTATTAATGAACTGGGTTGTAATTTGTATATATTATGCATCGCTTGGCTGCACTGCTTTTTCACTGATGTCATATTTTTCTATTATGTGCATGCTGTGCTTATTTATTTAAATTATAATTGTCACCTGATTAATTGTGCTGACTGTGATTATGTATGTAAGTTATACTTTGTGATTTATCTGCTTGCGCCTTCATGTTTACTTATTAAGATGACATATGAACAGTTATTTGCTTATGCTGATATGATGCTAATGACCTGTTTATTATGTTAGATAACATATTTGCTGCTTTGCTTATGGATTGCATATTTACACATTTCTGTTTTGTTGTCATAACTACTCTTTAATTTGGTATATAGAAATGCTGATATACTGTGTATGAACATAGAGTTTAGGTCACACTATTGTATTAATTATAGATTGTTCGCTTGGAAGAGCCTCGTTGTAAGAATTGTGCTGCATCCACTTGTTGACATTCTGTTCTCTACTGGTATATTTACTCGCTATTGTTTGTTTTGCTTACGCTCAGTGCCTTATATTTTTAAGATAAGAAAATGAACTGCTGTAATTCGACGAACGACATTAGTACAAGAAACTTCATAGAAGTCACATGAGCTGAGGTTTTACGAAAGCTGTATAAAATTATGCTAATAGGAAGGAAGCTAACGACATGACATACCAAAACTAGGTTTAGACTATCGACAGTTATTACACTGCATTTTTCGTGAGCAATTGAAATAGGAAGTGACACTTGACACAAGAAATACTCCACATGTTTGCTTCTGTTTGCCATAATTCTTGAAGTGGTGTACACACTGTGAAATATTATGATCATTCACACTCCGTAATCGTACTTAATTACTGAGAGTTATTCGAACTAAGTCTGTTAGAGGTCATGTATGCATTTCTTTGTTTATAATTCATAATGAGTAGAAGATTTGGCTCAGATGGATTACACAGAGGTTGTGTGTTGACAGTGTGTCTTCGGATTGTATGGGATGATGAGGTTTGCATTAGGATTTTATCTGTACTTGTTCGAGGAGACTGACTAGAGGAAAGAGTTGTTATGGAAGTGAAATGATATTGGCGATAAGGTTTATATGTGTCGACGTATTGAAGAGGTATTATTGAGGTATTATTGAGATTATATGAAGTTGATGATTATTGGAGTTTTTGTGGACAAGAGGTAAGGTAAATGATATTGATGATAAGATTTATATGTATCGACGTAAGAGGTATTATTGAAGTGTTGAGATTATGTGATGCTGATGATTATTGGAGTTTTGGTGGATAAGAGGTAAAGTAAGTGAGGTGCATATTTTTTTTTTTTTTGTTGGTCTATATGGAACAAGGAGGATGAAGATAGCAGACTAGAACACTAAAGTAGAAGGAAGATAGTCTATACACACACTTTGTTAAATCACTAAGCAGTATATATTTTTTTTTTTTTTTTTGGAGAGAGGAAGTAATTGCATACTTTGGCTCACTGACAGTTGTTCAGCAACAGTACATTTGATTTGGCTTGGCAAACATTGGTCTTGACATGATGACTATGACGTTGACTTAACTATTATTGACTGTTATACATTGCTGCCATTACTACTTGATACACATGATGAACATCAAATTTTGACAGAATTGCATTTACACAGTTAACACTATTCAATTACACAGTAGTACTTAATGTGGATGAAAGATGAGTGAGTGTGTTTTGTGTGTTTTCCTTTCCTAATCCTACCCACCTATCTCCTAAATATTATTTTACTTGTTTGTTGTGGCTTGCACTGACACCCATAAATATTATAGGTTTACTGATGTTTGTGTATTTGTAATAGTTAATATGACAATTATCTGATATCATTTGTGTGTTTATTAGAATTTGTATGTTTAGTGTAAAAGCATTTGTATGTGGATTCAAACTATTGTTCATGCCTGAACTGTCTGATTAGTGATGGTGAATATTATGAACTGTTACCTGCACTTGTTCAACATTGCTGGGTGCCACTGATGGACTGCTTCTACTGAGATAATGTCACTTGTTGGTGTCTGCACCTGTTCAACAATGCTGGGTGCCACTAATGGAACTGTTTCTGCTGAGTGATGTCACTTGTTGCTGTCTGCACCTGTTCAACATTACTGGGTGCCACTGATGAACTGCTTCTACTGAGATAATGTCACTTGTTAGTGTCTGCACCTGTTCAATATTGCTGGGTGCCACAGATGGAACTGCTTCTACTGAAATAATGTCACTTGTTGCTGTGTGCACCTGTTCAACATTGCTGGGTGCCACTGATGGACTACTTCTACTGAAATAATGTCACTTGTTGGTGTCTGCACCTGTTCAACATTACTGGGCGCCACTGATGAACTGCTTCTACTGAAATAATGTCACTTGTTGGTGTCTGCACCTGTTCAACATTGCTGGGTGCCACTGATGGACTGCTTCTACTGAAAAGATGTCACCTGTTGGTGTCTGTACTTGCTCAACATAGCTGAGTGCCACTAATGGAACTGCTTCTGCTGAATGATGTCACTTGTTGGTATTTGCACCTGTTGACCATTGCTGGGTGCTACTGCTGGAACTAATTACTGAAAGCATTTTATGTGAACATTTGTATAAACTGATTTTTTGTGTCTTGTGTGAACTATTATGTAAAGTCACATGTATGAAAAGAAGTTGTATTGCTTACTGTATTTTATATATTAGGTTATTGAAAGGTCAGTGCAAAGCCAAAATTTTAACTAATTATGTGATATTTAGGTATTAATATTATCTTTTATTTTTGTCTGTATTTTTGTGGACGAATTTGGTGGTATTTTCACCAGCAATGCTGGCAAAAATACCATCAAATTCTGGCCCGTGGAGGAGGGGCATATGAAAGGTGGCTACACTGAGCCACTGCGCCAGAGATTGCGCCAAAGAGTATTATTCAGCCGCCTCCACTGGCAGTGCTGGGGAGAACTCGTAGTAGGCAGTGTTTGTTGAGATGTGCTAGTAGTGAGTGCTTGCTGAGATGTCGTAGTGAAGAATGCTTGTCGAGCGGTCGTGGTGGAGAGTTCTTGTTGAGATGTGGTAGTAGCGAGTCGGTGTGGAGATATTGCAATGTTTAGAGTGCTTTCCATCAATATAAATGAAGGTAAAAAAAAATGTTTTTTTTCTCTCTCATTATTTCAGTGTCCTGAATAATGCGTCATTACAGGGTCAGTCAACAAAGCATCTGGCGTGTGTTCTTGTATTAGGGTGTAATTCTGGTTTTCTTGCGCGATTATAGTATTTCTGATTTTTTTATTTTATCACGTCAGTATAATTGGTATTTAAAAATTCTTGTCTTGTTGAAGAAGAACCGTGCCAGATGTGCGCTGAGTCATACTTCCACATACAGAACAGTTATACTTGTGCTTTGGTTTCGTAGGTTTTACAGTTGCTGGGGACTTAATTAATTAATTGTGTTAACGAAATTTTCATTTCATTCTTTGTTGTCGTTCTATGCAGTCAGATTGCGTACAATTACTAGTCAGGGCCAACCGTTTACGAGACACAGTGTAATCGGACTAACAGCTACGTAAAATAAAAAAAATTATTTTCAAATCTAATAATAATTAAGCCCCCATGCGACGTAATATTTAGATGACACAGTTACTGTAATTTTTTTTGTCAATTCCATACTTTCAGACATGATATAAAGAAAAGATCCGCAAGTGATGGCAAATAAGTGCAGAAAAACATTCACGTTTTTGAAAAATTATATGGATGGTATTCCGATCATTATACTTTCGGCAATGTTTGTAGACGATAGTACGCTGATCGTCAGACGTTATGATACCTAATTCGAAATGACATGTACCACTATACTCGTACACCTAACGGTAGCTTCGTTGAGCATGAGATCATCGTGATTGCATCCTAGGACAATGGAAACCTGTTGCCGGCTCGGATGAGTCATTCTTCTTGTTGCATCACATTGACGGCAGTGTCAGGATATACTGGCTTCCAGGAGACATACATGTTCTGTGAGACGGACACGAAACGAAAGCGACAGTATTGTGGGGCCATTCCCCCGAATTCAAGGGGCTCGGTTATGGAAGGCATCGCGGAAGCTGTAGACCGTGTCAACACTGTTATTGGCTTGCATCCCTTTATTACTGATGTCTTCTCCACCAGACTTCGCATTTTACGGCAGAAGTAAGGAGTGCAGCAATGAAGCGATTTACGAATAATACATCTGAACTTGGTTCATTTTAAATGGGGTTGCGGTGTGCAGGTCAAGCGAGTGCCACAATGAGAGGAGTAATGCAGGGGAAGCAAGTTTTGCAACAAGTCTGTACCGTCACTGTGGATAATTAGCTCTCTTTTCTGAGAAGGAGTTGTGGGTAGCACTTGCATTGCAGAGCGAGGTGGCGCAGTGGTTAGCACACTGGACTCGCATTCGGGAGGACGACGGTTCAATCCCGTCTCCGGCCATCCTGATTTAGGTTTTCCGTGATTTCCCTAAATCGTTTCAGGCAAATGCCGGGATGGTTCCTTTGAAAGGGCACGGCCGATTTCCTTCCCAATCCTTTCCTAACCAGAGCTTGCGCTCCGTCTCTAATGACCTCGTTGTCGACGGGACGTTAAACACTAACCACCACCACCACTTGCATTGCACAATGAATTCCTTCGTCATTCATTCTAACTCAGACATACGTACATACACAGACCCACCCACCCACCCACCCACACACACACACACACACACACACACATATATATATATATATATATATATATATATATATATATATATATATAAAACTAAATATCATTCATCTTTTAAAAAATAAAAGTGTTCCAAGAAAAGGCTTTCCTTCTACAGTTTAGTTAGGTGCTAAAATTGGTGAAAATGTGGAGGAGGGGTGGGTGGGTGGCAAAGGTTATCAGGTAGAGCGGGGGGGGGGGGGGGGGGGGAGAGAGGGGGAGAGGGGTGTGTACTAACTAACTAATGTCTGATTGCACTCAACGGTAATGGTCTAAAAATGGTTAGGCACCACTGCTCTATAATTTAAATGAACAAATTTATATCCACTTCTTGAATACGCCTTCTTAGCTTTCCGATGGCACTATTCTCCTAACAAATGACAAATGGTACTCGACTGAACTGCAAGTAAGTACAGTGGGAACAGCCATGGCACCTCAGCTTAACAACCTAGTTTGTAATAGGCAAATGGTTCAAATGGCTCTGAGCACTATGGGACTTAACGTCTGAGGTCATCAGTCCCCTAGAACTTAGAACTACTTAAACTTAACTAACCTAAGGACATCTCACACATCCATGCCCGAAGAAGGATTCGAACCTGCGACCGTAGCGGTTGCGTGGTTCCAGACTGAAGCGCCTAGAACCGATCGGCCAAAGCGGCCGGCTTTAAATTGGCAAAATTACCCCTAGAACTGTACACCAGGGTCAGTCTGGTCCTGGAGTTTTTTTATTTGTTACTGTTACTTTACAGACGAATGGAAAAACTGGTAGAAGCCGACCTCGGGGAAGATCAGTTTGGATTCCGTAGAAATGTTGGAACATGTGAGGCAATACTGACCCTACGACTTATCTTAGAAGAAAGATTCAGGAAAAGCAAACGTACGCTTCTAACATTTGTAGACTTAGAGAAAGCTTTTGACAATATTGACTGGAATACTCTCTTTCAAAGTCTGAAGGTGGCAGGGGTAAAATACAGGGAGCGAAAGGCTATTTACAATTTGTACAGAAAACAGATGGCAGTTATAAGAGTCGAGGGGTATGAAAGGGAAGCAGTGGTTGGGAAGGGAGTGAGACAGGGTTGTAGCCTCTCCCCGATGTTATTCAATCTGTATACTGAGGAAGCAGTAAAGGAAACAAAAGAAAAATTCGGAGTAGGTATTAAAATCCATGGAGAAGAAATAAAAACTTTGAGGTTCGCCGATGACATTGTAATTCTGTCAGGGACAGCAATGGACTTGGAAGAGCAGTTGAATGGAATGGACAGTGTCTTGAGAGGAGTATATAAGATGAACATCAATAAAATCAAAACGAGGATATTGGAATGTAGCCGAATTAAGTCGGGTGATGCTGAGGGAATTAGATTAGGAAATGAGACACTTAAAGTAGTAAAGGAGTTTTGCTATTTGGGGAGCAAAATAACTGATGATGGTCGAAGTAGAGAGGATATAAAACGTAGACTGGCAATGGCAAGGAAAGCGTTTCTGAAGAAGAGAAATTTGTTAACATCGGGTATAGATTTAAGTGTCAGGAAATCGTTTCTGAAAGTATTTGTATGGAGTGTAGTCACGTATGGAAGTGAAACATGGACGATAAATAGTTTAGACAAGAAGAGAATAGAAGCATTCGAAATGTGGTGCTACAGAAGAATGCTGAAGATTAGATGGGTAAATCACATAACTAATGAGGAGGTACTGAATAGGATTGGGGAGAAGAGGAGTTTGTGGCACAACTTGACTAGAAGAAGGGATCGGTTGGTAGGACATGTTTTGAGACATCGAGGGATCACCAATTTAGTATTGGAGAGCAGCGTGGAGGGTAAAAATCGTAGAAGGAGACCAAGAGATGAATACACTAACCAGATTCAGAAGGATGTAGGCTGCAGTAGGTAGTGGGAGATGAAGAAGCTTGCACAGGATAGACTAGCATGGAGAGCTGCATCAAACCAGTCTCACGACTGAAGACAACAACAACTGTGCATTCGCCTCCGCGGATACACAGTTCGCTGCCACCAATGTAAATTCAATTCAGCATCGAACGTGACGTAGTAGATGACGACCGTTAAAAACTGTGAGTCGTAGGTGTTTAATTAATTTGACAGAAATATTTTTTGGAGGGTCACTGTGACCCCGGAGTACAGAACGCACACACGCACATACATATTGCACTTTTTTTTATCTATTTCGACCCGACTTTTAGGGTTTCCGTGTACTGTGATTGCTTCCAACTGATAAGAGATTCTGTTTGCGCTAAAGATCTAAACTACAGCGAATCATTGAAGTAACTTTTGAGTACTACGGGCTAGACGATAGTTTTGTCGTAGTATGTCAGGCGAGTCAAAACTTCCCTCGAGCGCTTTAAGAAACAGAGTCTTGCTACACCGAGTCCTTGGCGACATGCATAGCAACAAGCACGTGGGCGCTTACAACCAAGGAGAAGACGTGTAGTGCCTCAGTGAATTCAGAGGAAGTACTTCCAACGTTGTTTGCCCACCACGATAATCGCTTCGCTCCTGTCAGTAGACGTGTGGCATTTCCGTACGTGACGTATAGGAAGCGGGTTTCGTGCAAGATAATTTTAAGGTTTTGCTTTTCAGAAATACGGTTTAAGGGCAATTGGTATGTGATAGATGCAATACATGAGACCTTATTATGAACTCTTCTTTTACCGCGTATCACTAGACTAATTTATATCCGAACCACTGGCAGTACAGAGAACGCCCGATTATACAGATTGGAACTTCCCCTTTGAATGAAAAGAATGACTGTGCTGGTAAAACTTCTACGTTACATCCAGTTTAACAAATTTCATTTTTCTGACGGACACACGTCCAGATCGTCCGTTCATCTTAACGTCTCAGAACGCTGGCATCTGTCTCCGCACATCCACCACTGCTGGCGGTTCGCCTCCAACCGTCCAACGCTACGGGCTCTTCACATCCAACTGCCCAACACTACAATAGCGAATACTCCAACAATGAATCCAACCAGCCACAGACTGCACACAGCGCAGTCAGCTATTTTAATACAGAGCGCTACGTGGCGTCACCAACATAAAAACCTAAAAAGCCTACTTACAAGATTAACGAGGACCGGAGACTTGCGCAGATAACTGAAAAAACACGGATCATCCAAAATACAGCTGTTTTTACCGGAAACTGCAGTTTACCGTGTTTACAAAACATTTGAAAGCTCACTGCATTACTTACGTATTAGTCGCCGGAAAGCGCCAACTTAATTAGAAAATTACGATTAAAACACACGGTATTTCGCATCGCTTGTTTTTAGTTCACTTTCTGTTTTTGATTAATTTTTTTCCCAGACGACGATCCTCATTTTCCAAGAGATTCAAAACATCGGTGATTCAAGCGTATATAGTGTCCACATGAGACCTCCCTGATTTCCAAATAAATCAGAAAAGCAGTGAGAAAGAGATACTTGCGCTTTGCGGCACCATATAACGTAACTCAGAAAGTCTTTTAGAATAAATGTGTGCACTTCCACATGGATTCCGGTCGTACGCCGCAAAATTTCTAGACGATACTCTGTCTCAAAACACGGGCGTGCAGGTCTGTCTAGGCTTATGGAAATTGTTGTATCCACAATTCTTCTACGAAAATCTCCAAGGTCACGTACAGGCGAGACATACACAATGTCTTTTAGGTAAGTCCACAGGAAGAAATCCAGAGGAGCTATGTCAGGAGACTGCGGTGGTCACTTGTTTCGTCCATTACGTTCGATCCATTGCTGTGGAAATGCTCGGTCCACGGAGTTACGAACATGTGAACTCCAATGCGGCCATGCACCATCCTGTTGGAAGATTACTTTTAGCTGATGGGGAGAAGCTGACGAGCAGCAAATTGCTCAAGCATTTCCAGATAAACAGTTCTTGTTACTGTTTGCTCGATGAAGAAACAGGATTCAGCTACGCTCACTTTCATCAGCGCACACCGCAAATTTTCCTTTTCGCTGTATCCGCCATGTCCCCGGAATCTGTGTGGGTTTCCGAACTCCAGAAGCGAAGTTAGTGCCGTTAAACTTTCCAACCCACGTGGAAGGTCGATCCGTCAGAGAAATAGTTGGAGCTTTGCCCAGTGTGGTCCAACGTCTCAACAACGAAGTCGTGGCGAAGTTGCAAGTCGTTTCGCTCCATTGCTTGCACAATTTAAACTTCGTAAGCGTGCAGGCGAAGTCGTTTGTGCAACACCTTCTGAACAGCTGAGCGAGGGATATTTAGCTCTCTTGATGCTCGGCGAACTCACTATGATACTCTTCTTCGGGAGTTCTTTCTGGTATCCTCTATCATTTCCTCAGCTGTGCGGGTGTTTGCCAGAAACAGACAGCCTGTTTACTCTCCGAAAGACTAGAAACTGTAAGTAGGCTGTTTAGGTTTTTTTATTGGTAACGCCACCTCTGTATGAAAATCACTGGCTGTGCTGTGTGGAGTCTGTGGCTGCTTTGCATTGTTGTAATACTCGCCATTGTAGCGTTAGGCAGCTGGCTGTGAACAGCGCGTAGCGTTGCGCAGTTGGAGGTGAGCCGCCAGCAGTGGTGGATGTGGAGGGAGAGATGGCGGAGTTTTGAAATTTGTCATGAACTGCTATATTTATATATGATGATATCAAGGTAAATACATTGTTTGTTCTCTATTAATATCTTTCATTTGCTAACTATCCCTATCAGTAGTTAGTGCCTTCAGTAGTTTGAATCTTTTATTTAGCTGGCAGTAGTGGCGCTCGCTGTATTGCAGTAGCTTGAGCAGCGAAGATTTTTGTGAGGTAAGTGATTTGTGAAACGTATAGGTTAATGTTAGTCAGGGCCATTCTTTTGTAGGGAATTTTGAAAGTCAGATTGCGTTGCGCTAACAAAAATATTGTGTCAGGTTAAGCACAGTCGTGTATTATTGTTCAAAGGGGACGTTTCATATGTCGACCCTTAGCCGAGGATACCTCACTGGAATCTTCAGATTTTTTGTTGTAGTTTGGGTAATTAGTGTAGATTTTATTTCTAGCGCGTAATTGTAGAGAAAATCTCCTTTGTAATTGCAGTCTTTCATTGTTGTACAGTAAAACAGTTGTGGCATGCATGTAGATTTGCACCAAGTATTTCGCAGCTGCGATTAACTAGATATTATTTTCAGTGTTATGTTAATGTGTTCTCTTATTTTTGCTCTTCAAATTGTGCTTTTCTGTGTTGTCGTGTGAAATATTGTGACAATAATGGCGTGTGAAAAACGTAATACTAGGCTCCAAAGTAAACTGAGAAATGACAGTGAAAATGAAAGCAGTGTGTTAGCGCCACCGAGTAATGAATTAACTGATGTTCAAAGTAGTAATTTGATAATTATGCACAGGGAAATGGAGCGGGCGGCAAACAATGGCGTGGACAGTGAAACAATTAGTGAAGAGGGAAGCATTATAGATCGATCGGTCGGCAACAGCTCGCCTCAGGAATCCGAAATGACAGGACACAATTTTGCAAATACTGTAGATTCAGGTTTTGCGTCCTCACCGTTTTCCCAAATGAGTCAAGACACGTTTTCCGCTTGTCAAAATGTGAATGTTGCCGGTGCAAATTCACTGCCGAAAAGCACTGAGGAACATGTTTCAGACACCAGTGCATTGTTATTACAGTTAATGCAACAAATGGGACAAAAGCTACAAAAGTTAGACACAACACTTGAACAAAATAAGAAACAAATGGGACAAAAGCTTCAAAAGTTAGACACAATGGAACAAAATCTTCAAAAGTTAGACACCACACTTGAACAAACACGTGAAGATTTAACTACTGAGTTACATAAAATCGAATCGAAATGTCAAAAAGTCTGTAACGACGTAAAAACACAAATTTGTGAGCATTTTCAACCTATTTTTTCGCGGCATGAAAATCCATTACAGAATCACGAGGCAGCCATAAAAGAACTGCAAATTATTGTTCATGAAAATCATGAGACCTTGCAAGCTAAAATTGACTCAGTTGCATCTACCGATTCGGTTACGCAACTTTCAAAAACTCAGGAAAACTTAAAGGACACAGTAGAAAGACACATGGAGGAAATTAGTTCATTATCAGAGAAAGTAGTTGAACTTTCGGATCAGCTAAATAATTTATCTACGAAGGTAGATGATAATCTGAATGACACAAAACCGGTAGTCTTTAATAACACAGAAGAGAGCGAACAAATTAGGAAACTGAAACAAAATCTGAATCAAATTGATACGCAACACCAAAGAGAAATCTGGGAAGTACAAGATCAGCTAACACAGGTAATACAAGAATTACGTACTTCAGAGGACACTCGCGCTCCAATACGGGAAGAGGGACTTAGAAATACGGAACAACCACAAAATAATAACACAGGACACTTCGGAAGTTATGAAAGAAATTGGCAATGTGCACCGAATTTTGAGTTGGAACCGCCGAAGCGACGTAACAATGACCGACATGCGACTCGCCGACATGATGATTTTGACTATAAGCTGTTCATTACTACACGTAAATTCAAACATTTAAGAATTCTGGCAACGACATTCATCCACAAGCATGGCTCCATCAATTCTCTCATTGTTTTCCTCCCAACTGGTCATTGGAGCACAGGTTAGAATTTATGTGTGGCTACTTAGAGAATGAACCAGCTGTAAAAATGCGATCGGTCATTCACGATTGCCACAGTGAAGGAGAATTTTACCATGCCTTCCTCTCAGCATATTGGTCTCAAGCCACACAAGACCGCGTAAAACATGGTATCATAATGATGAAACAGTTCGAACAATCTGAATTCTCCAGTCTTGTGAAATATTTTGAAGACATGTTGCACAAGAATCAGTATCTTTCAAACCCATACAGCCCCTCAGAACTCATCCGCATTTGCTTAATCAAACTGCCTGAACATTTACGACATATTATTTTGGCAGGACGTTGCAAAGACGACGTTGAAGCATTTCAGGGACTTTTACAAGAATTAGAAATTGACACTGACAATCGCGGAACGCGAAACCGGGAAAACAATCACTACAGGTCACATCCGTCACAATTCCGTGACGACAGAAGTAATAACTGGACACGACAAGGCTATTCTCACAACACAAATCGTGACCAAAACAGACACCACCCTTATGACAACCGCTGGCAGAATAATAGTTACAGAGAAAGATCGCATTTCCGTAGAAATGAATATGACAGAGATAACCATAGAAACAGACAATATGGTAATCAGAACTGTTATTATCAAGGGAGACAGAATAATTTTAGACGCAACGGTCCAGCGCGCAGTTACGATTCAGGGAGAAATTCTCCACCACGTGACGGACAAGGAAGAAACTACGGAATCTACCGACATGACGACAGACGATATATTCGTAACGACAGACCTGAATTGCATCAGAACTGGCGGGATTCAAACAGGGCAGGGCCTTCTCGTCAGAATGAATTTGTAGAAGTTAGGTCTCCTAATCCCAATAACGGCGCGCGCCAACAAAGAGACAGACAATGACTCGCACAGCAGGCAGCCGCGTGCGCCCGCTGGCTCCAAGAAAAATAACATAAGACGCTAACCTTGAGAAAAATTACAGTATTCTTTGCCGACGTATACCACATGATAATTGCGTTGAAGTTGAAACTCTGCGTACTAGGAAGAGTAAAGGTTTACACCACATTTCACATGTAAAACCGATTATTGAAAGATAATCTGCTTTTTAACTTTGTCTTTGCCATAAAATTTTTCGCTTCACATTACTAATATGCTTTGTCAGACTTAGAATCTGTTAACATACAACTATGTTTGAAGTTAAATATCCAGTCTAGAACCTAGGGAACATTTTTAAACAGAAATTACGAATGCATTGTTGTAGTGAACAGACGACACAGTGTTGTATTTGTACATTCTTGCTTGTTAGTTGCACGATTACGTAACGACTATAAGGCTCACATACTTAGAACATTTACCAGTACTGCTAATGAGATTTTAATGCAACATTTTGGTTTACTTGAAAATACATTCTGGGTTTAAAGTACTTTCTGTGAGATACCAGACGACACAGTGGTTAGTTTATGTGACAACTACACGGTTTTATCACGACGCTACTAATGAGTGAAAATTTACAATGTTGCTTTTGCAGTGTTTCTGTTTTATATCTGCACAGTTTTCTGTTTTATTCTGGAAAGTAAAACAGGTTTTAGTAGTAACTTTTGTAGTATAGCTACAATGAGACTGCCTTTTCCGTAGCACAACAATACGTTACTGTACAGTACTCTCTTCATCACGGCAATAAGCGTAATAACTAAGACATTTATACGCAAAGCATTTCACTTTTGTGTATTATGAGGTAAGTACATTGACTTCTGCAGAACTTAGCTTTCGGAGGACGATAACTACGACACTTCCACAGAGATTATGTTGCAACAAGACGCACATTTAGCGCTACAGTACACGTATTTGAGTGATTAATTTTGTACTTAAAACATTTATTTTTAAAGATTTTTTGAATTACAAAGAAAGTTTTCCGTGATACATTTCATTCCATTGCTGTAATCTGTAACACCTGAGGGTATAATTACATTAATCCTCAGGGGGGTACACGCTTACTTTGTGTACCATGTGTGTGGCAACCACAAGGAACCCTAGCTAATATGGTATTTGCTTATACAACTTTACACATCGGTACCATATTTCTCTAACACATAAATTACACAGCTATCTGATCATTTAACTGAGAGATAAACATTTTTTTACTACATAAGTGACACATGTTTACGCAATACACAGTTGGGTAACTTCACACTTATGAAACTGTATTTTGTCTGTACTTTGTAAACTGTTCATATTTTTTCGGAATCATTGTGATACTATGAGAACTTTGAATGATGTATTTGGTAAGGGAGCATGATTTTAAAGTACGTTTGAGGTAGATGACACTATTGAAATGAGCAGAGAATTTTTTTTTAGGTTTTGAAATTATTGGAGGAAGCTACGACGATTTTGAGATTTGACTGAGGTGTTATGATATTATTACGATGACGATGTGTACTATGCTGTTGAGATATGTTTATGATCAATAAGATGTTGCTACCGTATATGAGGAATAAGAAGTATGTTGGAAACCAAGAATCGTACTTTAAGAGTTATGAAATGTGCGTAAATGCGTGACTGTATCACAATGCTGACGAATATTTTATTTGGACACTTATATTTGTAGGATTTTCTTTCTACAGATTTGCAACGCTAATTCTTGACCTGTGAAATATTTTTATGTGAGACTGTCACTGTAGCGGAAACTGCTGTCGTAAATATTTCCGTAAGAAAGTTAAGTGACCACCTGCACGTAATGCGTCGTGGGCACCCAGCTGTGTCGGACGCCTGGAGAGAGGGCCATTGGCGCGTGCCTTTCAGATCACAGGAAGGAAAAAAAAAAAGGGAGGCCATTATCCTGGCCATTGTCATTCCTTTAGAGAAAGCATCGCAAATCCGACACGCTAATTACTTGGAAACATATCGTACTTTCTGATATTTACTGAAATGCCTAATGAAATGACAAGAAATAGTTTGTCTACACACCTGACTATGACTACTGTCTTTCTAGATGAGAGATTTTTTTACTACTTATGAAATGCCACATGACTATTGAACGATGTTCTTACGCTTTGCTTTGTACATAGTTGCTTATTTCATTTGATATCTAGTTTCTAGCTGCACTGCAGCATTGATTAAAATAAAATTTTATAGATGTACTAATATAAATATTTTCTGTCTACAGATCGAGTATATAATAATTTTTTTCAAAAAAATGAGGGAGCACAAAGCGACATTTACCTTCACAGGAACTGCATTCATAATTTTCTTTTCAAGTACTTGGTAATTTCTTTTGTAGAATAAATTGTGATGCATCACTCTAGTGTTAAGATGTGACATAGGTATTAGACATGGCCATTTTTAGTGTAATATTTTTTTCTGCTTGAGCTATGTCATGTTTTGATATAAGTTATTAAATTTGCTGCTGCTAGCTTTGCCAATCTGTATTTTTTGTCATTGCTGCTTGTGTTAATTGTTTTGTGCTGCTGCATTGCCTCGTCCCTTAGTTTAGCATCTGAGCTCAGTAGATTTAAGTTAGCTTAAGATGGGGTAGGCTATATGAGAGAACGAGATGTGATGAATTGGAAGAAATGCATTGAGAAGCTATAAGAAAATGGTTTGGCCAAAAAAAGTATTTTGAAAGAGGATATGAGCAAAAAAGTAGGGTTTAGGGACAACAGGTTTACGTAGGATTTTCTTGGAAATAAATAATGAGGTAAGAAATATGTGAACATATAAATACAGAAAGCATGCTTTGATAGGATTTTTTTGGTGGAAACAAATTTTGAAATAAGACGAAAGATCTATGGAATGAAGTTTTAGGTTGGACTGCAGTACCAAATGTTACACTGAAAACAAACCCTGCCCTTTCCCTTTTGTGTTATCCCACTATATGTTTGTGTACCCTTGTGTATTTGTTTTCTTCCTGTCTCTGTGTACTGTTTCATAGAACTTTTTTCTCTTCTGATACTAAGTTACATTCACTATGATGAGGAATACTGTTATCCTCAAATACAATTGGCATTAATAATATGTTGTTTACTTTGTAAAGATGTTAGATATTATTAATTCTGTTCTGATTAATGCTCATGTGTGAAGTTGATGTTTCAAAAGTTATTCGATCTTTTATGTATGTACTCATGTCATAATTCCTGTAACACTGATGTATATGTCTATTTCTATTCTTTTGTAAAGCCTGTACTACAAATGTTATCTGTATTATTATGTTCTTTAATGATGTATTTTGTACCTTTGTAATTGTATTTTCATGTTGTAAATTTATAAAATTGTAATTGACACCAGTTCATCTTATTATTAACTTGTAAGTTACATTTCACTGCACACGTTTCTGTTGGTCATAGTATATGGACAATATGTGAGAAGTAGGGACTGTTAGTGTTTGCACGTGTGTTAATAATTCAGCAAGGGACTGGATAACAGCATTGCTGGTTCTAAGGACAATTCCAAAAACTTTGTGAGTGCACAAGTGGTGGTTTATGGACTTGCTATATTCTCCGCAAGACTCTTCGATGGTGAATGTGCACCTGCACAATCGCAACAGATGGCTGCTGGCCATCTCTACAAGGACTACAGTGGGTCTGCACCTCTGGTGGCCCACCAATACCATTATCTCTACAAGGACTACAGTGGGTCTGCACCTCTGGTGGCCCACCAATACCATTATTTCTACAAGGACTGCAGTGGGTCTGCACCTCTGGTGGCCCACCAATATCGTAATCTCTACCAGGACTACGGTGGGTCTGCTCTGTGATGACCTACCTACCAATATTCATCAAAACTTCGACTGACTCTGCAGTGGGTTTGCTCTGTTGTGACCCAATACTTGTCTGCATGTCAAGACTCAGCACTGTCTTTCCGTTGGAAGGACAACACTACTTCTTCAAGATTGCATGGAAATCCACTACTTCCGTGTGCATTGTCTTTTACTGCTCAGACTTTGAGAAAAACACTGAAATTTTACAGTGATGAACAATCTGGACTGTCTTTATGGACTGTGAAAAAAATTTTAGCTTTTGACCAGCATTGTATAAATAAGTGTGTGCATTTGATATCTTTGTTATTGTAATTATGAAAAATTTTTTCAAATCATTATTGGCCACTGCCCAAAAATATTTTGTAAAATTTTTTGTGGGGAGCATGGGGGCTATGTAAGTAGGCTGTTTAGGTTTTTTTATTGGTAACGCCACCTCTGTATGAAAATCACTGGCTGTGCTGTGTGGAGTCTGTGGCTGCTTTGCATTGTTGTAATACTCGCCATTGTAGCGTTAGGCAGCTGGCTGTGAACAGCGCGTAGCGTTGTGCAGTTGGAGGTGAGCCGCCAGCAGTGGTGGATGTGGAGAGAGAGATGGCGGAGTTTTGAAATTTGTCATGAACTGCTATATTTATATATGATGATATCAAGGTAAATACATTGTTTGTTCTCTATTAATATCTTTCATTTGCTAACTATCCCTATCAGTAGTTAGTGCCTTCAGTAGTTTGAATCTTTTATTTAGCTGGCAGTAGTGGCGCTCGCTGTATTGCAGTAGCTTGAGCAGCGAAGATTTTTGTGAGGTAAGTGATTTGTGAAACGTATAGGTTAATGTTAGTCAGGGCCATTCTTTTGTAGGGAATTTTGAAAGTCAGATTGCGTTGCGCTAACAAAAATATTGTGTCAGGTTAAGCACAGTCGTGTATTATTGTTCAAAGGGGACGTTTCAAAACTTGTCATACTTGTCTTAATGCCTAGTGCCTCTATGTGAAATTCATGTCGAAAATTTCTTTGGCCGGCAATAGGTGATTTCGTTTCCGTATAGCAAGCCATGCCCTGGACTCACTCTTGAGGTGTAATCATTTAGCATCTGAAACAAAACAAAAGAAAGGGCTTCGAAAAAATCTACACAAAACCTTTCGAGTTGCTTTACATGACACTGCAAACCGCATTTTTTTTTTCAATTGCACTTGGAAACCACGGAGGTTAAGTGGACATCGTGTATTTTGTTCTGTAGCTTACACTGCAATAACAGACCAACACATATCATTGCACTGGCGTGTGCGAAACGGCTTCCTCGATTGCCTCGGTTGCGCTTCCCGCGCCCGGGTTCCCGGGTTCGATTCCCGGCGGGGTCAGGGATTTTCTCTGCCTCGTGATGACTGGGTGTTGTGTGATGCCCTTAGGTTAGTTAGGTTTAAGTAGTTCTAGGGGACTGATGACCATAGATGTTAAGTCCCATAGCGCTCAGAGTCATTTGAACCATTCGGTTGCGCTTCTTTCTCCACCGAACACACTTTGCATACTATATCCGCGTCGTATAGCTGCTCAAATCCTGGGTCACAGGCGTCATTATTTACCAAACACGGATACTCTCGTAATCTTCGTCTTCACAATTAGAACTTTCTATTCTAAACAAAAATATCCGCTATTATTAGAATGCTTAAGGTTTCACATTTAAAGTACTTTTTTTCAAAAAATGTCGAACTACTCTTATACACGGATAAACTGCTAGACAGATGACTGGGAACTTACTGTATTTAGCAGTGACGATTGCGTACAGAGAACTGTGTGGGTCGACGGATTTTATTCTGGACCTTAGGCAATTATCTCTTCAGCGCACATTAAAAGGAAAATTAGGGTTTAACGTCTTGTCGACGATGAGGCCATTAGAGACGGAGCACAAGCTCCGATTGGGCAGTGAACCCCCTTAACCGTCTGAAGCAAATACCAGAGTTCCTTGCATTTGCTTTCCTAATCCCAGTTACTGCTCCGCCTCTAACGACTCCGTTGTCAACGTGTCGTTAAACCCTAATCTCCCTCCCCTCTTCCGGACTGAGCAAAGATGAGGTGGGAGATCGTCCGTGCGCTAAGAAACTGTGCCAGTAATTGCATTGACCGGTTCTTGGAAACCTGAACCGAAACTAGCAAACCGGGTTATGAACACGATTCCTCCCAGAGTGCGAGTCCAATGCCTTAAGACACTTAACAGCTCGCTCCTTTTGTTGTCTGAGCATCAGAGCGAGGTGATATCGTGGATGGAACACGATGTGAAATAATTCCACGTTCAGTTAAGGTACAAAGTATCTCAAAAGTAATCAACAAGCACAGAGCCTCCAGCACAACGTGGCTCGCATAAGATAATCATTTATGAAATACAAGTCTTTACAATCTGGATACCGGAGAACCATTTAACGTCACATCACAATTAACATCACATCAGAATGAGATTTTCACTCTGCAGCGGAGTGTGCGCTGATATGAAACTACCTGGCAGATTAAAACTGTGTTCCAGACCGCGATTGGAACTCGGGACTTTTGTCTTCCGCGGGGAAGTGCTCTACCAACTGAGGTAACCAAGCATGACTCACGACCCGTCCTCACAGCTTCAATTCAGCCAGTGCGTCTCCTACGTTTAAAACTTCACAAAAGCCCTTCTGCGACCTTGCACAACTTGCACTCCTGGAAGAAAGGATATTGCGGAGACATGGCCTAGCCACAGCCTGGGGGATGTTTCCAGAATGAGATTTTCACTCTACAGCGGAGTGTGCGCTGATATGAAACTTCCTGGCAGATTAAAACTGTGTGCCAGACCGCGATTCGAACTCGGGACTTTTGTCTTCCGCGGGCAAGTGCTCTACCAACTGAGCTACCGAAGCACGAATCACGCCCCGTCCTCACAACTTCACTTCTGCTAGTACCTCGTCTCCTACCTTCCAAACTTTACAGAAGCTCTCCTGCGAACCTTGCAGAACTAGCACTCCTGAAAGAAAGGATATTGCGGAGACATGGCTTAGCCACAGCCTGGGGGATGTTTCCAGAATGAGATTTTCACTCTGCAGCGGAGTGTGCGCTGATATGAAACTTCCTGGCAGATTTTAAACTGTATGTCGGGCCAAGACTCGAACTCTTCTGCAGAAGAGCTTCTGTGAAGTTTGGAAGGTAGGAGACGAGGTACTGGCAGAAGTAAAGCTGTGAGGACGGGCCGTAAGTCGTGCTTGGTTAGCTCAGGTGGTAGAGCACTTGCCCGCGAAAGACAAAAGTCCCGATTTCGAGTCTCGGTTCGGCACACAGTTTTAATCTGCCAGGAAGTTTTAACATCACATCACATCTCAATTCTGCACTGCCGTTGCTTCCACCTCCACTCGCGAATCATCTCTTGTAGTACTGGATTCCCTTCTATTCGGCAACTTGAAAGATTATCTGGGGGAAGGAGGGGGGGGGGGGGGAGGAGGAGGAAGAGATTTTCAAACTATGAGGACCTTCACATAGCAGTTCTCGAATGGCCCGTGGCCAAGGAGCAGACCTCTGTCGTCGAGGAACTAAAGGATTGGTAGGACCTACCAACTATTGTTTACATATTATCAATGACGTTAAATACGGATAAGTTCGCGATTCAACTGCACTGCAACACCACCATGCATAAACCACGTGTTTAGATGCAGTTGCAGTACAACTATCTTGACGAAAACCACTTGCACTGCTTCCAGGTGATCCTCCCAAACAGTTAACAATGAACACCGCTGACGTTGTGATTGGGCTGTAAACGGGAAGGATAAAAAAGAAAAAAAGATCCTCACGTCGGTTTTGCACCTTGATTGAGCCGCGAATAGGACCGTGGTTAAGAATGGGGGCCCAAGGATGATCTACTGTTGCAGTTACTGGCAAAAATCGAGGAATATATGAACAATATTAGCGTTCCTTCGATGGCTAAGGATTCTGCTGCGTAAACTGTCGCCTCTTTCGGAAAACAGACTAGTTCGCTCTATTCATTTTTAGTATCTACACAGGCACAGTAAACGGATTTATCATACCCCATTTGGACCTACCACTAAATAGCTGCTACTGTATCAAATCTACGAGAAGTATCATTTGTATGGACCAAGGAGCATGCCAGGATCATGGGAAATGAGAAGGTCGACAAACTGGCGAAGTATGGACTAAACGAGAGATACGTTTCAGCTGTAGATCTAATTACTGTTGTCAGAGATGTGGTCTGGAGTGAATGGAACAATGAGCTAAAACCACTCCACTCCACGATTACCACAGTGACCTTGGCGCAGCAGCCGTAACAGATCTTTAGAAAAAAAAAGTCTTGGTAGCACAAGATAGGTTTATTTAATCTTCACAAGTGACGGGTTTCGCCTGTTCTAAGCATCATCAGACAATCCGGGGAAATTACAAATTGGTGTAGGTATAAATTGCTATTAAAGGCAATAATAAATGAATAAATAAAAAGTAACAAGAGGGAGACGTACACCGATTGGACTGTGGAGCACAGGGCCATATTTGTGTTTCAGGGGGAGATGAGGGGTATTAATTTGAGTAAAACTCAAGAAAACAGAGAAGGGCAGCAGGAATGGTCACAGGTTTGTTTGAATCAAGGTAGAGCGTCAGGGAGGTTACGAACAAACTGAACGGGCAGACGCTTCAAGATAGACGCAAGCTGTCCTGTGGAAAGCTCCTTCCAAAGATTGAAAAGTGAACTTTATGTGGCGACTCTAGAAATACACTACAACCCCGTACATATCACTTCCCCAGGGATGGAGAAGATAGGATTAGACTAATTACTGAGTGCACAGAAACGTTTAACCAATCATTCTCCCTGTGCTCTGTGATACAACATGTGATGAAACATATCTGGACACCTATTAGCGAACATTAATATGGAGTGCATCCATCCTTTCCTTCGCCTTTATGATAGATTGGTCTCTGCAAGGAACACTTTTAATGAGGGGTCTCCAAGTGTATAGAGAAATGGCAGCTCATTCTTGCAAAAGGGCCCAAGCCATACATGGTAATGATGGTAGACGCTGGGGTCCCACTGGTTGTCAAACTGCAGCCCGAATCAGTTGTTCGTGCGGCCCGCGGTTGTCAATCGTATTTCATAAGTTGCGTCTGGATAGTTCACCGAATGGTCCCAGAAAATGAAGGAAACAAGAGGTATCGAAAAATACCTTTACTTGCTTTCAAAGTTATCACCATTAGCTGCAACACAATTCTGACATCGACTGCAAAGTTATTGGAGACCGTCAGCAAATGAATTTTGTGGAATCGCTCGAAGCAATATGGTCACCCGCAACGTCTGCGATGCTTTCAGAGCTAATTTAACTCGGGTAACCAAAAGAATTCTGCAGGGGCTAAATCAAGAGACTACGGAGGACGTTAAAGCACCTTGCATTAAGTAAGAAATTTGACCAGGCAGACGTTGCGAACATCCAAGAACACCTGACCTCGGTGCTTCGAACCAATCCCCAAGAAGTGTTTGCTGACAGTGGTCAACAGCCTCACAAGTGAAGTGTGTTCTAACTAGACCAGTAAAGATATTTTCTTTGTAACTCTTTTTTCTTTGTTTTCTGAGATCATTCACCGATTTTTTCAGACGCGCTTTGTTTATAGTAATGTGCATCTAGCAACTAACAGCTGGATAAAAAAAAAAACGCCAACTAATGTTAAGAGATTCGTAAGAGTGTAGTTCTCCTGCTCAGTAACAACCAAAAATACAGAGACAGTAATATTTTAAGACTTGCTTAATTTTAATTGACGTTGATGAATTCGGCCGTGATCTAAATACGGTTGGCCGCCAACCTCAGGGAGAGGAACAAGTAACGCGGCCACTGCAGGGTTAAAGGGCGTGAGAGCGGAAATGTTTTGTCTCTTGTTTGTCTTCCAGTTCAGGGGCACGCACGAATTGTGCCTATTAGCTGCTGTGGCATAAATGTTGATAAGGAAGTGACACGAATTTCGTGTATATGCAGGTGAGGTAAACATTTGCGCATGGAATATGAAATTAAAAGACTGTTGTAACGCACAACGAGTAGCACAAAAATGACATTCAAAACATTTAGTAAGGATTTGTGATCGTGGTTAGTAACTGTTATTAATCACTCACCTGTTCACTCAGACAACACCACAACACTTTATTAATTTTATATTTTTTTGGTTTTCGCGACGTGCCCATACAGCCGTAGGGTAACACGAAAACCAGTCAGCGAGCGGAGAAAATCTCTTACCTGGCGGGGACTTCAACCTGGATCCCTTTGGTTAGCATCACAACAACATCTCGTCAGCCAATTGTAGTGTTAAATATTGGGGTCTCCGATGACAGCAGCAATCTGAAACAGAGAACAGTCGATAGAAAGTGTTCCGAAAGATGGAGACTTTTAACGATCAGTACTTGGGGGGGGGGGGGGGGGGGGGGCTAGCACCCAACTTTTCAAACCCTTACTACAGCTAGGGTGTTGGGAGATCATAACATACGAATTTATGATGGTTCACTCTAAACTAAAATCCGCCCTCCGAACAGGACTCGGAACACCCTAACGGTACTGATCGAACACGGTGTCATCCTCATCCTATAGGCGTCACTGCCAGCATGTGTAGTGCAAACAGTAAAATTCGGAGGCGGTGGTGTTATGGTGTGGTCGTGTTTTTCATGGAGGAGGCTTGCACCCTTTGTTGTTTCGCGTGACACTATCACAGCACAGGCCTACATTGACGTTTTAGACACCTTCTTGCTTCCCACTGTTGAAGAGCAGTTCGGGGATGGCGATTGCAACTTCCATTGCGGCGGAGCGGTTCTAGGCGCATCAGTCCGGAACCATGCTGCTGCTACGGTCGCAGGTTCGAATCCTGCCTCGGGCATGGATGTGTGTGATATCCTTAGGTTAGTTAGGTCTAAGTAGTTCCAAGTCTAGGGGACTGTCGACCTCAGACGTTAAGTCCCATAGTGCTTGGAGCCATTTTTGATTGCATCTTTCAACATGATCGAGCACTTGTTCATAATGTACGGCCTCTGGCGGAGTGGTTACACGACAGTAACATCCCTGTAATGGACTGGCCTGCACAAAGTGCTGACCTGAATCCTATAGAACACCTGTGGGATGTTTCGTAAAGCCGATTTCGTGCCAGGCCTCACCGACCGACATCGATACCTCTCCTCAGTGCAGCACTCCGTGAAGAATGGGCTGCCATTCCCCAAGAACCGAGCGAGGTGGCGCAGTGGCTAGCACACTGGACTCGCATTCGGGAGGACGACGGTTCAACCCCGCGTCCGGCCATCCTGATTTAGGTTTTCCGTGATTTACCTAAATCACTCCAGGCAAATGCCGGGATGGTTCCTTTGAAAGGGCACGGCCGACTTCCTTATCCGTCCTTTCCCACCCCAATGAGACCGATGACCTCGCTGTTTGGTCTCTTCCCCCAAACCAACCAACCATTCCCCAAGAAACCTTCCAGCACCTGATTGATCGTATGCCTACGAGAGTGGAAGCTGTCATCAAGGCTAAAGGTGGGCGAAGACCATATTGCATTCCAGTATTACCGATGGTAAGCCATTTTCAACCAGGTATCCGGATACTTTTGACCACATAGTGGAGGGGCGTGTGATCAAGAGGAGGAAGAGAAGGAGGAAGATACTGGTCTTTAACTTCCCGTCGACAACGACGTTATTAGAGACGGAGCACAAGATCGGATTAGGGAAGGACGGGAAAGGAAAACGGCCATACCCTTTCAAAGGAATCATTCTGGCATTTGCCTGAAGCGATATAAAGAAATGACGGAAAAAATAAATCAGGATGGCTGGACGCGGGCTTGAACCGTCGTCCTCCCGAATGCGAGTCTAGCGTGCTAACCACTGCGGAGTGTGGTCAGCACACCGCTCTCCCAGCCGTTGTCAGTTTTCGTGATCGGCGCCGTTACTTCTCAGTCAAGTAGCTCCTCAGTTTGCATCACAAGGGCTGAATGCACTGCTTGCCAACTGCGATCGGCAGACCAGACGGTCACCCATCCAAGTGCTAGCCGAGCCCGACAGCGCTTAACGTCGGTGATCTGACGGGAACAGGTGTTACCACTGTGGGAAGACCTTTGGTAGTTTATGGTGGTTACCAGTTAATAATAAGATCGTTACATATGCGCCCCGAGATGCCGCCCCACAATATCAGTATTGGCTCTTGAGCAAAAATGTTTGACGAGCGCTGTTCAAACTGATTCCAAAGGTGTTTAATTGGGTTCCGTACATCACCTCTAGCTTAGCTAAGTATTGTCTACAGAAATGTGTGATTCATGAGGAGATGCTCAACCATTGTATCCCAGGACCTTGGTTGCCAGCTGTCGGTGTTTTTATCGAACTGTTCGGTATTTCAGCTCCGCTTTCAGTGTTCAGAACCAAAGTATGAGTGGTTCGGTATTTTTAGAACAGCATTCACGTCACTAAATTATCAAAACGATAACGGTGAATCCATGCAGCAATGCCTAACTGGAAAGATTCTTCGGTCACATGAATCATTTATGACCTGGCGCCAGAAACAAATTGAGAGTCGACATGGGTAGAATTATGCATTCGTTGCAATTTGAAATCTCCAACAAGCGATGACTTTTACCAAAAAATTAATACAACAATATGTTGAAATCTATAACTACCAATAATCAAAATAATATTCAGTATTTGCTAAGTGGTCTATTGAGCTCATTCTCACTCAGTTGAGCAAATCCTTTCGCTAGGCAATGTTCGGTAATTTTGAATTTCATCTGGCAAACCTAACCACGCCACTCATTATGCTAGCTGGCATGCCGGTAGCAGTTTGGAACTCAAGAGTGATTGCTTCTGCTGATTTTACGCGATGTTTTGCAACAATCTTGCTACAGTTGTTCCCTCGCGTCTTTGCTTCACAATTACATCAGCAACAGTCGACTTTGGTTGATATGTGTCCCTGAATATATACAGGGTGGTCCATTGATAATGACTGGGCAAAATATCTCACGAAATAAGCATCAAACGAAAAAATTACAAAGAACGAAACTCGTCTAGCTTGAAGGGGGAAACCAGATTGCGCTATGGTTGGCCCGCTAGATGGTGCTGCCATAGGTCAAACGGATATCAACTGCGTTTTTTTAAAGTAGGAACCCCTAATTTTTATTACATATTCGTGTACTACGTAACGAAATATGAAACTTTTTGTTGGACCACTTTTTTCGCTTCATGATAGATGGCGCTGTAATAGTCACAACTCTATAAGTACGTGGTATCACGTAACATTCCGCCAGTCAGGACGGTATTAGCTTGTGATACATTATCCGTGTTAAAATGGACCGTCTACCAATTGCGGGAAAGGTCGATATCTGTTGATGTATGGCTATTGCGATCAAAATGTCCATCGAACGTGTGCTATGTGTGCTGCTCGGTATCCTGGAAGACATCATTCTAGTGTCCGGACCGTTCGCCGGATAGTTACGTTATTTAAGGAAACAGGAAGTGTTCAGCCACATGTGAAACGTCAGCCACGACCTGCAACAAATGACGATGCCCAAGTAGGTGTTTTAGCTGCTGTCACGGCTAATCCGCACATCAGTAGCAGACAAATTGCGCGAGAATCGGGAATCTCAAAAACGTCGGTGTTGAGAATGCTACATCAACATCGATTGCACCCGTAACATTTTCTATGCACCGGGAATTGCATGGCGACGACTTTGAAATTCGCGTACAGTTCTGCCACCGGGCACAAGACATATTACGGGACGAAATTAAATGGCTCTGTGGGACTTAACATCTGACGTCATTAGTCCCCTAGACTTAGAACTACTTAAACCTAACTAACCTAAGGACATCACACACATCCATGCCCGAGGCAGGATTCGAACCTGCGACCGTAGCAGCAGCGCGGTTCCAGACTGAAGCGCCTAGAACCGCTCGGCCACAGCGGCCGGCTATTACGGGACGTTAACAGATAATTTGCACGCGTTCTATTTAGCGACGAAGCGTCATTCACCAGGAGCGGTAACGTAAACCGGCATAATATCCACTATTCGGCAACGGAAAATCCACGATGGCTGCGACAAGTGGAACATCAGCGACCTTGGCGGGTTAATGTATGGCGTGGTATTATGGGAGGAAGGATAATTGGCCCCCATTTTATCGATGGCAATCTAAATGGTGCAATGTATGCTGATTTCCTACGTAATGTTCTACTGATGCTACTACTAGATGTTTCACTGCACGACAGAATGGCGATGTACTTCCAACATGATGGATGTCCGGCACATAGCTTGCGTGCGGTTGAAGCGGTATTGAATAGCATATTTCATGACAGGTGGATTGGTCTTCGAAGCACCATACATACAATGGCCGGCACGTTCACCGGATCTGACGTCCCCGGATTTCTTTCTGTGGGGAAAGTTGAAGGGTATTTGCTATCGTGATCCACCGACAACGCCTGACAACATGCGTCAGCGCATTGCCAATGCATGTGCGAACATTACGGAAGGCGAACTACTCGCTGTTGAGAGGAATGTCATTACACGTATTGCCAAATGCACTGATGTTGACGGACGTCATTTTGAGGATTTATTGCATTAATGTGGTATTTACAGGCAATCACGCTGTAACAGCATGCGTTCTCAGAAATGATAAGTTCACAACGCTACGTGTATCACATTGGGACAACCGAAATAAACTGTTCAAACGTACCTATGTTCTGTATTTTAATTTAAAAGACCTACCTGCTACCAACCGTTCGTCTAAAATTGTGAAGCCGGCTGAAGTGGCCGTGCGGTTAAAGGCGCTGCAGTCTGGAACCGCAAGACCGCTACGGTCGCAGGTTTGAATCCTGCCTCGGGCATGGATGTTTGTGATGTCCTTAGGTTAATTAGGTTTAACTAGTTCTAAGTTCTAGGGGACTAATGACCTCAGCAGTTAGTCCCATAGTGCTCAGAGCCATTTGAGCCATTTTTTAAAATTGTGAACCATATGTTTGTGACTATTAAAGCGCCATCTATCACAAAGTGGTCCAACTAAAACATTCATATTTCTTGAAGTACTACGCGAATATGTAATAAAAATGGGGGTTCCGTATTTAAAAAAGCGCAGTTGATATCCGTTTGACCTATGGCAGCGCCATCTAGTGGGCCAACCATAGCGCCGTCTGGTTTCCCCCTTCAAGCTAGACAAGTTTCGTTCTTGGTAGTTTTTTTCGTATGATGCTTATATATATATAGGGTGGTCCATTGATCGTGACCGGGCCAAATATCTCACGAAATAAGTGTCCAACGAAAAAACTACAAATATTTATATCTCACGAAATAAGTGTCTAACGAAAAAATTACAAATATATATACATTAAATTTATGTTTGCCTATTACTGTCTGTAATTAAGGAAACACTTCTTGCCGGCCGATTTGGCCGAGCGGTTCTAGGCGCTTCAGTGTGGAACCGCGCTGCTGCTACAGTCGCAGGTTCGAATCCTGCCTCGGGCGTGGATGTGTGTGATGTCCTTAGGTTAGTTAGGTTTAAGTAGTTCTAAGTCTAGGGGACTGATGACCTCAGATGTTAAGTCCCATAGTGCTTAGGGCCATTTGATTTTGAAACGCTTCTTGTGACCGGTTGCCATTATTTTGATACTCAGAGCGTCCACTTGATTTTATGGAATGAAAGCTAAGCAGTTGCCTTTTAGATTTTCGATGTGCTATCAAACTGACTGTAGCCCGCAAGTTTTGGTCACTTATAATTGTTTGTAGACAGCAGGCTAATTGTCTGCAATCTGTCTCTACCTGAAAAAGGATGCATCTGAGAACGACGTCATCATGTAGATGTAGAGCTCTTGTTCTGTAAACGTTCACAGAAACTCAACTCCGGTACTTTGTAGTGTCTGACAGGCGTTAGTGGGCGGGTAAAGGTGAAGCCGCGAGCGAGATAGGACCGTTAGAATTCTCCCGCGGGCGGCCGTGGGCGGTTGGGGAGTGGCGCGAACCACGGGGGAGTGTAGGGTGGCAGCACCTCCCCCCCCCCCCCCCCCCCCCCACCAGCGCACGCTTTGTGTGGCATGCGGCGTGCCTGCGTGCCGCGTGCGTGCCGCTGCCGCGTCCATGGCGGCGCGTGTGGCCGTGACGCACTCTCTGGACCTGCAGCTGCCCCACGCAGGGCAGCCGCTGCGTGTCTGTGCACGCATATGGGGGCCGTTCGGCTTGCAGGAGATGGACAAGAATGTGGGAAAACAACAAACGCAGTACCACGCCCAATACATTGTAGAAAAGCCGGTGGCATTCACACAGCTCCTACAGTAGTCCTTTCTTAGTAGACAAAGGATCCTGCTTAGTTTGCTGCAAAATAGCGGCAAGTTCTGAGAAACGATGATGCAGACGGAAAGCGATCATGCATCCTTCCCTCCGAAGCAGAGCACAAGGGCTCAATAATATTGAGATCTGGTGTCTGCTGTGGCCAGGGGAGATGGAAGAATTCATTCTTGTGCTCACAAAATCGGTCCTGGACGATGCGAGCTTTATGAACGTGGGCATTACCGTCTTGGGAAACAGTATCACCGTTGAAGAACAAACATTCTACCATGGAATGGACCTGATCATCCAAAATGGTATTACAGTCCTTGGCAATAATGCGACCTTGGTGAGTAAGGCCGGTACTACACTATCAAATTTCTTTGTCAAAGATTTGATCAAAGATGTGATCAAATATTCCGTCAAATATATTTGACAAAGATCTTTGACGTAGCTCTAGAAGGGGTAGTACACTGTTATCATATTTTTCGTCAAAGTTCAAGATGGCTGGCAACAACAACTTGTTATTAACCGCAACAGTTGCATGTACCACAATTGCAAAATGGCTCAAATGGCTCTGAGCACTATGGGACTCAACTGCTGAGGTCATTAGTCCCCTAGAACTTAGAACTAGTTAAACCTAACTAACCTAAGGACATCACAAACATCCATGCCCGAGGCGGGATTCGAACCGGCGACCGTAGCGGTCTTGCAGTTCCAGACTGCAGCGCCTTTAACCGCACGGCCACTTCGGCCGGCCCACAATTGCACTGTGTGCACATGCGGAAGAGAAGCGGGGGAAAAAAAGGAAACGTACCTAGGTGAAACCGTGGGTTTTACGACGACACGATAAAAGCATTCAACAAAACTTGTTACGTGAGCTTATAGTGGACGACATCAAGTCGTACATCAATTACGTAAGAATGAATGAGCATACATTTCTGTATTTGCGCAGTGTAGTGTGTCTTCATATCACAAAGCACAATATTCACTTAAGAACTGCTACATCTGCAGAAGACAGGCTCACTGTAACACTCCGATTCATTGCTACAGGAGAGGGTTAGGTTAGGTTAGGTTAGGTCAGGCCAGGTCTCCAATCTTCTTAATCTATTTTTGTATGCAGGGTACCTCACGTTGTAAAGCGCCTCATCAGCTTCATACATCTCTATTAATTTTGGGCCGGCCGGAGTGGCCGTGCGGTTCTAGGCGCTACAGTCTGGAGCCAAGCGACCGCTACGGTCGCAAGTTCGAATCCTGCCTCGGGCATGGATGTGTGTGATGTCCTTAGGTTAGTTAGATTTAATTAGTTCTAAGTTCTAGGCGTCTGATGACCTCAGAAGTTAAGTCGCATAGTGCTCAGATCCATTTATTAATTTTGTAGTTGTCGGCACACATTGGCGTGAACACTACAAACGACAGAACGCTGAAGCGATGCTAGCGCTCCATGACGGTAACATGTCACATTGCAGTGAACAGAAGACAAGCGACTTCTTTGATCAAATCTACTGCGAGGCCGTAGATTTGATCAAATATTGGACGACATTTGACAAAGCTCCCTATTATACGATCAAATATCTTTGGCAAAGAGTTTTGATAAAGATATTTGACAAAGAAATTTGATAGTGTAATACCGGCCTAACCATGAGGGCCATCAAATAACACGATTTAGATGCCCAAATAATCACCGGACTCCCGCCATATTTAATTCTTCAGACGTAAACTCGGCCAGAAGTTGAAAAAAATGATAAACAAGACTCATCCGACCAAGTGGCATTCTTCAATTGCACCACAGTCCAGGTTTTATGGCTTCGCCACCATGTTTTCCTGTTACGGGAATCTTCTCCACTTATAAGTGGTTTGGATTTCCATCTCGCCCTGCAATTTATTGCTTCTAGTGGTCTCTCTTCGTGCTGTTTTGTTACTAACAGGTTTCGCAGTTGCGACATTTAGCTCTGCAGTGACTTTTGCATCTGTCATCCTCTTATTTTTCGTCACAATCCTCATCAAAGCCATCCGTCAAGATCACTCACTTTGGTCCCAGTTGTGACGTAACGGATGACACTTTCCTACTTTCTCTGTAAGCGGCAAAAATTTGCGGTTCGATGTCTCTTCAAACTCCAAACATTTCGGCTCCCTTGGTTGCGGAAGGACCCACCATACGAGGACCTACAATTTATTTTTAACCATAATGGCTATGTATGTGCACCGTGATTGTGTGGGATAATTATTTATTTCAAGTTTCTGCTACCAGTCACTTTTTATTTTATGCTTAATGTAACACAATGCAACGCGCTTCGAACATGTTCTGTTCATCTTCAGGTGTTTATACATACATATAGAGAAATGTTACTTAAACAGTCTTAAACAAGATTAATCTAGAACTCTGTCCATTGTTTTTTACTGTAGCTGCTGCTGTTGCATTTGGAGGGGGGGGGGGGGGGAGGGGGGAGGCAGTGTATGGCTAGAAATCGAAATCAGTGATGTGTTCTGCTGGTTTTCTTCCTTGTGGTTGACTATGTGTATCACAACCTGTATAAGATGCAGATAGATTTGCATCAGTTATGTGTTACGAAAATAGTGTGAAAGGCTTTTATATCACAGTTGATCACTGACAATTTCGTCATCTTGCTGCTTCACTTGCATCACTGGTGTAATGGTGGAGCTGTTGATTGACATTACTCTATTGCACATTATATTTTGTCACTGATTGCCAATGTAATTCACTGCACGAACTGCTTCGATGTTATATACACAGCCCAAGATGGCGGACTGTAGCATTTGAGTCTGTATCGATTATCGAGGTTTTGTAACGATATTCTTGGTACTGACAGATTTGTAGTCAATTATTTACATTCACATATTTTGAATCTATTGAGTTAGAACTGGCTTAAGACTGTTGAAGAATTCTGAGTTTTTGAATTGGTTATTCATTAAGAATGTTATCTCCATGCTTTGTGTTATGTACGAAAATTTCCATTTCTTCCATGATATCCATTCTTTTACTTTTTCCTATTTTGTGTAAAATCTCGTTTTTGGGGGGGTGGCCTGTGTCTTTAATGTGAATTTCTACTGCTGATTTGTTACAATTATCAAGCCTGTAGCAGTCTAAATTTTCTTTGAATCGGGTTCTGAAATTTCTGCCTACATTTATCAAGCTTGTAGCAGTCTAAATGCTCTTTGAATCGGGTTCTGAAATTTCTGCCTGTTTGGCCGATATAATATTTATTACATTGGCTGCAGGTAATTTTGTAAATGCCAGATGCATCAAGACTTGTATCTGGTGGTTTTATATTGTGAATAAGCTCCCTACTTAGGTTGTTGTTGGTGCTGAAGCTGATTTTTACTTCTGTGTTTTTGAATAGTCTTGCTAATTTGTCAGATACTATTCCAAGATATGGCATTTTTACGTATTTGACTGCTGGGGCGCTGTCAGTTGTGAGTGTAGTTTGATGTTGTTTGTTCAGTTTATTTTTTATCTGTTGTTACATGGTATTAATTAGAGAAGGGTCATACCCATTGTTTATTGCAGTATATGTTTTGGTTTCTATTTCTTGTTGGAGTTCTGTATGTTGAAGTAGAAATTTAAGTGCTCTGTACAGCATTGATCTATAAGCAGCTTTTTTGTGGGAGGGGGGATGTGTTGAGGAGTTTCGTATTGTGGTGTCAGTGCCAGTAGGTTTTCTGTAAACAATTTGCCCACGTTCGAATTCACTTAGCTTCGACGTAATGTGCTCACAACTACACAGAACGGTGTTGTGACCACGACTGACGCTTGCAACGTGTTGAGACATTGCACGGATGTCGTTCGTGGTCAGATACAACAGCGCAACCTGCAGGCTTGGCCAGCATTGTGTTTATCTCTCACATAACACACTAAAAGCTTTGAATCAACACAGTCAAGCAGATGCAGTTTTTCTAGATTTCCGAAAAGCATTTCCTCAAGTAGCTTACCTATGCTTATTGTCAATAGTTCGGTCGCATGGGGTATCAAGTGAAATTTGTGCCTCTATCGAGGTCTTTTTTTGGTAGGGAGAGCACAGCATGCTACCGGGGATGGACATTCATCGTTAGGTGTAGATAAAACTTCATGTGTGCCCCAGGGAAGCGTGTTGGGACCCTTGCTGTTCATGTTGCATATTAATGACCAGTATTAATTATTAATTAATTAATGTCCAATTTTTTTAGCTATTTCTCGGTCGGTTTTAGGAAACTAAACGAAGTACACATTTGGCGACCACCGTCCCTGGCGGGCCGCTTAAATTTGGGCACCTAATGGCCTGGATGGCTAACTTCACTGCTGATTAACTTGGAAACGACGCAACTTATCGATTTTTTTTTTCTTAACAGTTATTTCCCAGCACAACCTACTCTGCAACGCCCTCACAAGCTTTTCAAACTGTTTCTGACCAGCCTGTAAAAAAGTTATCAAATGCAGCGCTGATCGTTTTCATAACACATGTAAATTGTGTGAGGGAGTTAGCTTGTATGAAATGCCAAATGATCTAAATAAGGCTGCGTAATAGCTATGCCACAAATGTTTAAATTAAAACGCTCACCTCATTCTCTTCAGAAGTTAAAACAATTAATAATAATAATAATAGCTCAAAATCACCAACCGGAGCTCTGCATGTCGTTGCCAGAGGTATAAGCTTCCTATGAATTGCTGTTTCTATAGCACAAGCTTCAAAATAATAACCACTTCAAAATCAGACGGTATCAACTTGTGAGAGTGAAAATGAAAATTGTTCTTACCGCCATTGTCCCACGAAACGACTTATCAGTACTATTGTCTTCTCTAAATTGTGTTGCGTGTACTTAGGCTTGTTTCAGGAGCCACGCGATGTCAAAATTTGTCTATGTGTTAGTAGATGGCACACGATCGTTGTACCAAGCTGTGCTTCCCTTTAGAGTTCCAAAATTTAGTATACATGAGAGGTGATTTCTGTTGACTGCAGTCCTAGTAGTCAACAACATGAAGCTGTAATTCTGTATTTGTATTATCACAAATATAACGTACTGCCTCAGTGGCTCTGAGCACTATGGGACTCAACTGCTGAGGTCATTAGTCCCCTAGAACTTAGAACTAGTTAAACCTAACTAACCTAAGGACATCACAAACATCCATGCCCGAGGCAGGATTCGAACCTGCGACCGTAGCGGTCTTGCGGTTCCAGACTGCAGCGCCTTTAACCGCACGGCCACTTCGGCCGGCTCTGCCTCAGTGTTAATGGCACTTGGAACAATAACTTTCTTGCTTCTGCCTTGTCGAAAAATGACATCTTCGATACAGTGAACGTAAAAAATTACAATCTGATTCCTACAGAGAAGAAAACAGCAACCAACCACTGTTAATAATGCGATTTATTTACGTAACTATCGCTGTTACCGGTTTCGAACCGGAAAAGGCAACCATCAAATGTAGTGTAAACGTAAACAGCCGTCTGGATACGAACCTGACGTTTCGAAACCGGGAACGGCGTTATTTATATAAGTAAGTAGCATTGTTAACTGTGGCTGGTTGCTGTTCTCTTCTTTACAAAATTAACTTGTTAAAAGTTGCTTATTGGCTCTTAGAATCAGTCGGTTTCCTGGTATGACACTTAGCATATTCTTAATAAAGTGTTTATTTTCTAATTCGTCTCATTTTATGCAGGGATAAGGTGAGCAGCATAATTCTGTGGTATCAGAATGTCTTCTCAATTTCTGTATAGTCGTCCAGCTGCATCATAGAATTTTCCGTACAAAATTCACACTCAATAACCATTTGATCCTTAAGAAGTTCCAGCTCATTATTAGACCTGATGAAAAAGCTGCTGCTTAAGGTGGCAAAAAGTGTCAGTACGAAAGAATATCTCATTAAAAGCAAAATGTATCAGACATTGCGTAAAACGTGTACTGCAATCTGTTAAGCTCGGAGATTCGAAAACCTGCATGATTTTTATTTTATGCTGGCAAACAATGTAAGCAGTAATAGAGCGTGGCGGTTGATTTTAGTAAGAAATTATCAGATTCAACAACTGAACGCCAATAATACAGCATTACGAACCATGAAAATGTCTCGCAGTCGCCGCACGGAGTGGCCGCGTGGTTCGAGGCGCCATATCACGGATTGCGCGGTCCCTCACGCCGGATGTTAGAGTCCTCCCTCGGGCATGAGTGTGTGTATTGTTCTTAACGTAAGTTAGTTTATGTAATGCGTAAGTCTAGGGATCGATGACCTCAGCAATTTGGTCCCTTAGGAATTCACACTCATTTGAACATTTGTCTCGCAGTCACAGTCTTTGAACCGTCATCTACAATTAACGAGACGTCACCTGTGCCTGTTATTTCGGAAGTACCGGGTGGTTTTAATTAAAGTGCAACTACTGACGGAGGTCCATTGTTGGCTGTAATTATCGTATGGCAGCGAAACTTGGTAGGTATGTTGGTGCGTTAATGCGGAACGGATTTACACTGAAAAAAATTGTTCGAGTTTTGGTTACTAGGTGCAAATCTAGCGTTTTACAGCATCTCGATGACATCTCCGGTGCTCATATTGAACAAATTGTGTAAGTGGTGGGCAATAATAAAATCGACATTATGCCTTTCTCACTTGTTTCATCTTTCCTGCCCACGTTTTGTTCCCAGTCCATAACATACTGAAAAATTTCTATACATCTTTCTTGCGTTCACAGTACCAGATTTGCACCTGGTGGCCAAACGGGACCCAATTTTTTTCCAGCGTAAATCGGTTCCACATTGACGTATTAGAATATCTATCAAGTTTGGCTGCCATATGATAATTACAGCCCACACTAGACCTAAGTGAGTGGCTGCACTTTAATTACTGGTATAACCACCCTGTATATATAGCGTGTGTCATAAAGAAAAAGTTACGCACTAAGTGATAGCAAAAGCGTTAATATACACTCCTGGAAATTGAAATAAGAACACCGTGAATTCATTGTCCCAGGAAGGGGAAACTTTATTGACACATTCCTGGGGTCAGATACATCACATGATCACACTGAAAGAACCACAGGCACATAGACACAGGCAACAGAGCATGCACAATGTCGGCACTAGTACAGTGTATATCCACCTTTCGCAGCAATGCAGGCTGCTATTCTCCCATGGAGACGATCGTAGAGATGCTGGATGTAGTCCTGCAGAACGGCTTGCCATGCCATTTCCACCTGACGCCTCAGTTGGACCAGCGTTCGTGCTGGACGTGCAGACCGCGTGAGACGACGCTTCATCCAGTCCCAAACATGCTCAATGGGGGACAGATCCGGAGATCTTGCTGGCCAGGGTAGTTGACTTACACCTTCTAGAGCACGTTGGGTGGCACGGGATACATGCGGACGTGCATTGTCCTGTTGGAACAGCAAGTTCCCTTGCCGGTCTAGGAATGGTAGAACGATGGGTTCGATGACGGTTTGGATGTACCGTGCACTATTCAGTGTCCCCTCGACGATCACCAGTGGTGTACGGCCAGTGTAGGAGATCGCTCCCCACACCATGATGCCGGGTGTTGGCCCTGTGTGCCTCGGTCGTATGCAGTCCTGATTGTGGCGCTCACCTGCACGGCGCCAAACACGCATACGACCATCATTGGCACCAAGGCAGAAGCGACTCTCATCGCTGAAGACGACACGTCTCCATTCGTCCCTCCATTCACGCCTGTCGTGACACCACTGGAGGCGGGCTGCACGATGTTGGGGCGTGAGCGGAAGACGGCCTAACGGTGTGCGGGACCGTAGCCCAGCTTCATGGAGACGGTTGCGAATGGTCCTCGCCGATACCCCAGGAGCAACAGTGTCCCTAATTTGCTGGGAAGTGGCGGTGCGGTCCCCTACGGCACTGCGTAGGATCCTACGGTGTTGGCGTGCATCCGTGCGTCGCTGCGGTCCGGTCCCAGGTCGACGGGCACGTGCACCTTCCGCCGACCACTGGCGACAACATCGATGAACTGTGGAGACCTCACGCCCCACGTGTTGAGCAATTCGGCGGTACGTCCACCTGGCCTCCCGCATGCCCACTATACGCCCTCGCTCAAAGTCCGTCAACTGCACATACGGTTCACGTCCACGCTGTCGCGGCATGCTACCAGTGTTAAAGACTGCGATGGAGCTCCGTATGCCACGGCAAACTGGCTGACACTGACGGCGGCGGTGCACAAATGCTGCGCAGCTAGCGCCATTCGACGGCCAACACCGCGGTTCCTGGTGTGTCCGCTGTGCCGTGCGTGTGATCATTGCTTGTACAGCCCTCTCGCAGTGTCCGGAGCAAGTATGGTGGGTCTGACACACCGGTGTCAATGTGTTCTTTTTTCCATTTCCAGGAGTGTATGAAACGAGGGGCAGTGGATGATTCAATGCTGCACAGCTTATACTGTATTAGAATACTTAAGTTCTGCCATGTTATATATTTTTCAACAGCCTTCGAGCATTGGAAAAACGTGTAAATGTTTATCGCTGGTTCCCTTGTTTTCGAGATAGCCTGTATATTCGTCTTAAACTAGGAATAGTTTCTGTTGCATCTATATTCAGACTTCTGCTTGTGGAGCATAGGGCAGTAAATATTGTGTAAAAATGATAACCTGTGTACAGATTTTGCTTTGCTGCTTACTGATTACTGCATCATTTCATTATGTGCGTAAGTCATTTTGTTACATTTATCGATTGGCAGATATATTGAGATAAACCACTAACAGGAAACTGAATAGAATATGTAGGTATTTACTGGCGGACAGACCGACTACGGACACAATAAAATCTGCAACAAAGATGCAGGAGGAGAGCATTCACAACAACAACAACAACAACAACAACAACGTCTTCATTTGAAACATTTGCATGCTATCATCTGGAACAGTATTTTTAACCATTACGGAGTGTCACTACCTTTGATATCTAAAAGATTCTCCAGATCAAGTGCTTTTACATCGGTCTGCACGATAAGAAAATAACTCCTTCAACGGTACGGTTGTCGAATTTCTGGCCTTGTGGCTTTCCCAGAGATAGAGTCAGCTCTTACACGTCTGTGTTGCGTGTATCAGAAGCTCCACAGAAGTCTCTTACGAAATACGAATGAGCTTCACCTTTACTCTTCTAATTTACACTTAAAAGCTGTAACAGTAACTCTCTCTTGTCGAGCAAGGCAACTAAAACATAGATATCACATTTTCGGCTATCGTATTTCGAGTCTCAGTTTATCTATCCCGATTTGCGAGCTAATACTCCCCCTGAGTTGCTCCTGGCAAACGCCGAGACCACTTCTTAACTTCACCTCTTCAGATGTCGTTCACAGCGATTGCCTATTCTGCACCAACACCACTAACAAAGAAACACCATTCACGGTTGGTTACCGTTCACGAACATAAAGTGATCTCGGTAGTGAAGAGTGTGAAGTGAAGTGTTGGCAGCCGATTGAGAAGACAGTAATTATACACAGCAGACGACAAGAAAGTTAACTGTTTCGCTACGAAGACATCGATAGTTGGAATTTCGAGGCGGCGTTTAACGGAAATCGATACGAAAAGAAGGTTTCAGGATTCACTTGTGACGAGGACACGCCGTATATTTCCGATTGATCGCCCAGGTATTAGCGGTCGCCTTCAGGTGCAAGCTGCATACACCCTCAGGTATTATCTTCAAAGTTTCCGGTGATCATATTAATCAGAGTGTAAATTTAACACAAGCCACAATTTGAGGGCTATTATAAGGACTCTTTTTGCTTTCAGCCACTTTTTGCTTATGTAATTTTAGGTAAGAATCACTAAGTCAACATACTTAGTTTCATTGAATAAAGTTATGACTGCATCTCGGTTAGGAAACAAAATTTTCACTCCATAAAAGGATACTAATGTGTAAAACAGTTAAGAAGGAATAATAAAGTGCGTAGTTCCAATACCGGGACACGAGGTTCATTGCTTTTAATTAATATAAAATTTACCTTCAAAGAGGTTTGTAATGCTGCAACGAAAATCCACCATCGCTTACACAGTGGGATAAAATGCCTTCTGGAGAACTGATTTTAATCCAAAAAACAATTTTTTGAAAGATATAACCGTCATTTGACTATGCAACAGGTTTTATTCCTCGATCTAGATTTCGGCCTTTAGGCAATTATCAAGTGTTACAAGTATAAAAAATTATTAGACTTGAGTAGAATACAAGTGATCGTCAAGTCTAATGCTTTTTAATACTTGTAACACTTGGTAATGGCCTAAGGCTGAAATCTAGATTGTGGTATAAAACATACTGTACAGTCAAATGGCGGTTATATCTTTCAAAAGGTTTTATATGACTGAGACTCCACTCAAAACTAAAATCATTAAAAAAGTTTTTCATTGGGGTCCTTGTAGAAACTGGTCAGTTGCTTCAGGAAACTCATTACTAAACGTAACTGAACGCAGGCAATGGCGTTTCAGATAGAGAATATTTGTTAAATTAATTTATATTGTTAGCTTATAACAGTCGTTCTTTACTTTGTATGATGTAGAAACATATGTTCACAAATCGAGAACATACATATTGCAAGTACTTATTGTTTCGTATATTTAATGTGACGTTATTAAACTTCATTTTGTAATTGAATTCAGTAACAGGTGCCGTGCAAGAACGTATTGCTAAGTATTCAAATGACTGTCTTTGTTATTAGAATTTCCTGAGATATAATTATTCTTGCACTGAATGACAATAGCTTTCCCATAGCTTTTCAGTAAATTAGTTATTATCTCTGTTTTCCATCTTTAGGTGCTGCTATTAGTCTTCTACACTAGCTTCCCACGCACGGGTTCCCGGGTCCGATTCCCGGCGGGGTCAGGGATTTTGTCTGCCCCGTGATGGCTGGGTGTTGTGTGCTGTCCTTAGCTTAGTTAGGTTTAAGTAGTTCTAAGTTCTAGGGGACTGATGACCATAGATGTTAAGTCCCATAGTGCTCAGAGCCATTTGAACCATTTGAACCAGTCTTCTACACACAGTTACAAGAAATCTGTACGCCCACTCACTTGCGTAAGCTCTGAACCTGGGCACTTTTTAACTACTACTAACAATTTTTCTTTTAAAAAAAGTGGGACGTCATTACTCAGATGTTAGTTAAGTACTTTGAGAGGTTCAATGCCCTCTTCTGCATGTCACCTCTCATTTTCATCAATTTTATTAATGTTTCATCTTACTGCAAGGTGGTAACAGGCCGACTAAGGTTATTGTGATGAGAGTATTTGTACTGAGAGCTCAAAATACTTTTCACTTGATTCCTATGCATGTTCGGTTACTTCCCTGGGTGGCCTGTGTGAGGGGAGCACCGGAGGACGTGGCACATTGCGTTTCCGGTCCGGGGCTGCACTTCCCCGAATTCTGAGGGAACGGTCGCTGTTGTTGAGAATGATGTTCTGAGACAGTGTGGGGGAATTTTGGAATCAGCACTGAATGCTGATTCGTGGTTTTCGAGGATAGTAAGGAGTTGAGCAATGTTGGCTTTCGCTCTTGCGCTGAGCGGGCGCGGGGATTGGGGACCTGATCTTCGTCGGAGTCGGACAGTCTTGCGACTTATAGCCGCACTTTTTCGGCAGAGCTTAGAATACTCGGACAGCCTTCGCGGCCAGGGGTTGACACAGAGTTGCTGAAGCAGAAGTCGGCGCCTACATCATCAGGACGCTGCCTACCGGCGACGTGCTACAGATTTCAGGTCTGGTACAGTATATTGCGGCTCCGGCATTGTAGGACATTATCAGTTTTATACTGAATCCCTCAGCAGCACGCGCGCTCGCTTTGCTACAAGTCCACCTTGCTTGTTTCTCCATATGATCCCATTTGAGCTCTCACTACTCATCGCGATACTGCAGTGCAGTCGGGAGAGTAATATTTGATTCATTAAGGCCTCCAGTCATTATCGTCAATCTGTTGTATCACAGAGAGTAGGAGCGCCTTGTTCTCGAGCCAACTCTTATTCTCAGTTCAGTATACCCTATCCTTTAACCTGCTGATTGTGTCGATAATCATGTGCCTTTGTGTTCTGATGTATAATAAATCTCATTGTAATATTTAATCTGCGTACCATTTCGAAGGTGTATGCAGAATCCCATTTCCTGTTGTTTATTGTGATAAAGTTCTCTTTTTTTATCTGAGTAGATTACGATTTTAATTAGATTATTGTGAGTGTGCACTCCTTATATTACCAACTAGCAGGGTCCACCATCATTTCCTTCCGTTACCGTTGTGCGCATAATTAATTAGGTGGCAGATAAGGAGGGGGTCGAGTGCATGTCTCGTTCTTATGCAAAATTCGTCAGAATTAAAGAGGTACAAAGTCATCTCCATCCCGGCGCCTTGCAACTTACTCAAGCGAACACCTAAAAGTCATTCGCAGGTGAAGCATAATACACTGAAGCGCCAAAGAAACAGGTACAGGGATGCGTATCCAAATACAGAGATATGTAAACAGGCAGAATACGACGCTGCGGTCGGCAACGCCTATATAAGACAAGTGTCTAGCGCAGTTGTTAGATCGGTTACTGCTGCTACAATGGCAGGTTATCAAGATTTGAGTGAGTTTGAAGTGGTGTTACAGTTGGCGCACGAGTGATAGAACACAGCATCTCCGAGGTAGCGATGAAGCGGGGATTTTCCCGTACGATCATTTCACGTGTGTACGACGAATATCAGGAATTTGGTAAAACATCAAATCTCCGACATCACTGCGGCTGGAAAAAGATCCAACGGGACCAACGACTACTGAAGACAATCGTTCAACGTGACACAAGTACAACCCTTCTGCAAATTGCTGCAGATCTGATTTCTGAGCCATCAACAATTGTCAACGTGCGAAACATTCAACGAAACATCATCGATATGGGCTTTCGGAGCCGAAGGCCCACTCTGGTACCCTTGACGACTGCACGACACAAAGCTCGCCTGGGCCCGTCAATACCGACATTGGACTGTTGATGACTGGAAACATGTTGCCTTGTCAGACGAGTCTCGTTTCAAATCCTATCGAGCGGATGGACGTGTACGGGTATGGAGACAACCTCATGTATCTATGTATCTACGGACCGTGCATGTCAGCAGGGAACTATGCAAGTTGGTGGAGGCTCTATAATGGTGTGGACAGTGTGCAGCTGGAGTGATATGGGATCCCTGATACGTCTGGATACGACTCTGGCAGGTGACACGTACGTAAGCATCCTGTCTGATTACCTGCGTCCATTCGCGTTCATTGTGCATTTCGACGGACTTGGGCAATTCTAGCAGGACAGTGTGACACCCCACACGTCCAGTATTGCCACAGAGTGGCTCCAGGAACATTCCTCTGAGTTTAAACATTTGCGCTGGCCACCAAACTCCCCATACATGAACATTATTGAGCATATTTGGGACGCCTTGCAACGTGCTGTTCAGAAGAGATCTCCACCCTCTCGTACTCTTACAGATTTATGGACAGCCCTGCAGGATTCATGGCGTCAGTTCCATGCAGCACTACTTCAGACATTAGTCGAGTCAATGCCACGTCGTGTTGCGGTCCTTCTGAGTGCTCGGGGGGGGGGGGGGGGGGGGGGAGGCAGCTACACGATATTAGGCAGGTGTACCAATTTCTTTGCCTCTTCTGTGTATGTTGGCATAGGATTTCGTTCAAGACATGGATATGTCCTGAAGAGCGCAGTTTCACTTGGTGGGTGAGTGTTGGTCTTGATGAGCCAGAGGGATCAGTGAAATCTGACAGTAAAGAATGCTTTATTCGGCTTCGGTACATGCTTTGTCGTCGTTCAGAGAATATTATATGTGACACCCGAATATTGTAATGATACTATTGCAAACTAAAATGAAACTGTTATATTATAAATGATGTATGTCTCTGATGGGTCCTATAAAGCGGATCGCTGACTGTGGATGACCACAGGGCCAAAGATATTGGTTCTGGTCTGAGATTGTAGTGTCGGAGTAGTGGCTAGCTGTCTGCGAGCGAAAGAGGAGGGAGTAGGCAGTTTTTGTGGTGCGCTGTATGAAGCTACAAATTGTTAGATTATAACATAGGAATTACCAGTACATATATTATTGGAAACATATATGTGGAAGCAGAAGTCTTCTCGCAAGCAAGGTAAATAAGTTAAATATTTATGACTTTCGTTTCGCCAGCGCGTTAGTGTAGATGAGTTGGCTGATAATTGGCAATTCTTGAGTAACCCTAGAATGTGCGTAAACAGGTTTGATGTAAAGGCTAGTTAGATATTTCCCCTTTGTAATGTTTCTAAGATTTGTTGACACAGGTATACGTGCTTTTTTAGTGAGGTTAGATAATACTTGCTGTATAAATCTCATTGTTTGTGACTCACTTAGTAAAAAGGACGTAATTTTTCTGAGTAATGTAATTTCAATTGTCAGATGTTTTGGAAAGCCAAACTTAACTTCGAATACAATTTCACTATTGAAAAGGTCAGTGTTAGTAATTCACCAAATTTAGTAGCGCCTCCCTGTCCAGGTCATATGTTTTTAAAGACATTGAATTTGTCTTAAATGTTTTCTTTTATCAGCCAAAAGAATTTAATGTACATTTCAAAGTAATACGGTCAGCAGTGCACACGGCTGAGACTTTAGCTAGTATATTTTATCTTTCTTCATGAGAGACCGGAATATATCGCGATCCACCGTTGCTGCTTTAGAGGTGAGACAATTATATTTATTTGTTATGTACACAGGGACCAAAGTTACCAGTTTTGAATAGGGCCAGAGGATTCAGTGCCTAAGGGGCTGAATGTATTTTGCTGCGACTGTTTTTCTTTATTGGTATTGGGAGTTGCATTGTGCAATCAGTTCGTATAAAGTTTTTGCTAACAACACAGAGTAAGTACACCACTTGCACTTACAACACACTACATGATAACTCCAGTTTTGTACGCATTCACAGGTGAGTATCACAAAGTAGTTTTTTTTTAAAGAGGGTTACACTTTCATCAAAGTATTCCAAAGAAGAGATTATATGGGGTGCGTCAAAAAAATGTATACACACTTTGAAGCGTCATAGAAAATTTATTTCCCGTTCTACAATATTAAATTTCTGGAAATGGAAAGCTTAAAGTCCACTTGGAAAAATAAATGTACTTTGCAAATGTGATTAATGTTCAAACTGGTGGCCTTCAGCACCAATTCATTTCTGAGTACGAGTCACCACTGATCCCGTACATCGTACCAAAGTGTCCAATGAGATTTCTGCGCACACCGCCTGAATCTCATTCCAAAGTGTGTCCAGGTTACGTGGTTTACGTTTGTACACCTCATCTTTTACTGTGCCCCATAAGAAGAAATCCAGCGGCGTGAGGTCTGGAGAGCGTGCAGGAAACTCAATTAGTCCCCTGCGTCCTATCCACTGGCCTGGTACATTGTGATCCAGGTATGCTCATACGTCACTATGATAGTGCGGTGGGGCGCCATCTTGCTGGAAATAAAACTCATCATTAGCGTATAATGCACGAATGGCCAGGGAATATGGAGTCAGCAAGCATTGTTAGGTACGTTTCTCCAGTAACAGTACCTTCAAAGCGGAAAGGCCCAATGAGTCCCCTTGCAGACAAACCACGCCACACATTTACACCAGGCAAATTCACAGCCGTTTCAACTGTAATGTGAGGATTATCTTCAGCCCAGTACACACAATTGTGCCTATTGACAGTTCCATTGAGTTTGAATTGGGCTTCATCCGACCAAATTATGCTACCCATAAATACCGGTTCACGTCTCACCATCTCCTGAACCCATTCATAAAATTCTAACCTTCGACGTGGATCGTCGTCACCTGCCTTGGAATGTACACACGAAACTTGCCTTTCTTCAGAATGCTTAGCACACTACTAGCACTCACATTACTCTCATGTGCCGCTTGCCTTGAAGATTTCTGAGGCGAACGCTGAAACAGTTCCAAGACCGCAGTTGTGGAATCATCACTTGTAGCTGTACGAGGTCGCCATGATCAGCCTTTATGCACATCACACACTGTTCCATGAATTTCGAATTTGTCTCGTAGACGTGTAATTTTTAACCTTGAAGGTGGTTCTGTACCATACTCACTTCTCCACTGTCTTCAAACCGCAGCTACATTCTCAAACTTCCAGTACCACTTAATTATCTGCTTCCGCGCTTCAAAGCTCAAACGCACGGCCGCCATGTTGCAGTTACTTCCTTGCCACTGCTGCCACCTGTTGAAAAAACATAACGTTACTTTCTCACAGATATTTAACCTTGTAGATCGGCAAATAAATTGTCTATGACAGTTCAAAGTGTGTATACATTTTTTGACGCACCCTTGTGAAATTTTTGATATTAAAATAGTCAAATACATATATTCTGTTCGCTCAACCACTGTGTAGATTTTTTGTTTTGTTTTTTGCGCAACGCAATTTCCTAACTTGTACAAAATTTTTCCACAGTTCATCGGCATTATTCTTCACCTTGTTTTTCATTGATTTGATTGTTGAGTTTTTTTTTTTTTTTGTCTTTGGCTTGTGCTCTGTATGTGATTTACGATGCCGCGCGAAAGTGTTAAGGTTCCAGCGCGCAATCAGACAATTAAAAATACCGAAATGGACGATTTTCCGATTATTGACAACAATTTTGAGAATGATAGTAACCACCCTGCGGTGCAACAGTTGCAAAGCACCACAGAAAACGTGAATTCCGTTTGCCAAAATAATGCACAGTTTGTACTGGTTTGTATTGTATTGTATTGAACTGGGGACCTAGAAAGCCTCAGTGGTTCACAACCCTACAACAGCCTACAGCAGTCCACTCACCCCACCGCCGCCCCACACCGAAACCGGGGTTATTGTGCGGTTCGGCCCCCAAATTGAAAATAAATCAGACGACACAGCTCCATTGCATTTACTGAATCTCAGGAATGTCAGATTATGCAGCAAACATTAAACGAGCTTGGTGCACATAACAGTTCGATACATAGGAAGGTTAACAGTTCACATCAGGAAGTAGCCAATATCAGCATTTTTTCTCCACGTTATCAGTTTCAAACTAACATGCAACAGCAATAGTCACGTACTTTTCAGCCTCATAATATTATGAGCAGGCTACTACAAAGAGCGCGTGACATTGGTGCAAACCAGCCGTCACACAATCAGTTTTTTAAAGCCGCCGAACCTTCTCAAAATCTCCAACATGAAGGATTCGACTATAAACATTTCCTATCTGTAAAGAAATTCAAGGTGTTCAGAAACAACCGCACAGAGCTGCGTCCCCTTGATTGGGTGCACCAGTTTTCATTTTCCCTGCCACCAAACTGGCCAGTGACGCTTTAGCTCGAATTCATCTGTAGCTTCTTAGAAGAAGAACCTTTGATGCGTGTGAGGACCATAGCAAGGCAGTGTCACTCCGTCGAAGAGTTACAAAATGCATTTCTGTCTGCGTATTGGTCGGAAATGACTCATCGAGGCATTAAGGACCACCTAATCAGTTTACCCAATTTTGAGCACTCCAGTTTTCCCACTATCAGCCAGTTTTTTGAGTATATGGTCCAACAAAACCAGTACCTGACCGAACGGTATAGCCAATCTGCACTCATACAGTTAAGCATCTCTAAACTTCCGCGCTCATTACGAGTTTTCCTTCTCACTGGACGGCAAGAGGGAAGTATTTCAGCATTCAGGGACTTGTTGCAATTATTAGAAATTCAGCAATCGGACTACTCATTTGTCAATAAGAATTTTAATAAAAGCAATTAAGGTAACAACTCATTCGGTTACAAAGAGCAATCCCGTCCGTTCCATTACAAGAAATACAAAAGATTTGATTCCGATCACGATTTTCATGGATATTTTAATAAGAGACAACATTTTGATGACCAGTATATTCAGAAGCAGCAACAGTATCAGAATTTCGAATCAAACAGTCAGGGTTTCCAGCTGCAATTCTTGCAGCAGCCGCAGCAGACCGGAAATATTCAACAAAATACGACCTACATGAACTTCAATGTGGCATAGCCCATCTTTGAAAATACAGCCCAGTCTAATAACTTTACGCAACCGCAAGAGAATAATTTCTCCCACAAAAATTAGTAGTCGCAGTCACATCGAAACGATCAACACCAAAGTAATTTTCACTGCAAACAAGTTAAGCGTAATTTCAGCAACAGCAGTTCGATTAATCTCCGAAAATATTGATTAACCAATTGTGCCTAACAAATCTGATAACAAAGCTAACTTTCCCACGTCAGAGGCCACGGACAGACAAAGTGTGATGTCTACAACAGGTAAGTGCACGTCGTCCTTGAAACCAGCAGCGACACGATCAACAATACCGACGGACCGCACAACGGCACGCCACAGCGTACTTCAAAGCAATGTAGACCAAAACAAAACTCTGCTCCACATATATCAATCCGACTGACGTCAAAGTTGGTTCCCTCTACTCGCAATTCCAATCTGATTTAACAGCAGTGCACAGGTCCTATGAAATTAATCGCCAGATCATCAGCAGCATATCAGTCAACAATGAGATATCCAGGGTTGAATATCACCAGCACCAAACTGTCAGACATATTTATCTGAAAACATTGATTTCCAAAACTAATCACTTCTAGATCTGAGGTGTGGCATGCCTTTCCGATGCAGACAGTGACCTTCCCCCTCTCATGTTTACAGGAATCGTCTTACTCTTAATAATTCGATATGGGGAAGTATAGCCGAGAATGGTCATTACAATGCTAGTATTGAGGACTCGGAAGATAGGAATGTTTCCCTCTCTAATTGCATGCGGTGGAGAGTTGCTATTCCTTCCCACACGGCGTCTCTCGTCGTCTGGGTGGGTTCTGCTGGTCAAGAAAGGGTTATGCCGGCTGGTGTGAGGGACTGGCTGAGTGGGGTGGATGCTGCCCCGACGCCAACATTGTCAAGAAGAGCGGGACGACGCGCCCACGGTGGGTTCTGAGGGAGCCCCTGGGGTGAGATATTCCATTTCGTCGCTGAAATTCGGTAAGTACACTTTCTGGCGAGCTACAAGCAAGGCGCGGGAACAACAAGAGTCCCCAGGCAGTTTTCGAGGGCACATTCCCGCATTTTCTGTAGAAGATTAGCTATGACTGGCTTGCATTCATGTCAATAATATTATGCCAAGCCAACAACAGAGCTGGATCAATTTTATTGCGCTATGGAGATACAACATACCAAATCCTGCCATCACATAAATTACCTTTTATACGAATTTACTTCCCCAGACTGCGACATTACACACCATTTTGACAGTGGGAATCTGCCCATTTTTTTAAAGTCTTTTGTAGCAACGCAACACCTGAATGATAGGTGCTGAATTTCAATTTTCATCGTATAGCAAAAATGAGAAATTACTGAAATCGCAATAAAGTAAGTTTTAGTGCCAAGAGTACGGCTGCGATTTGAACGAAATTATACGCACGCTCATTTCAGCAGCAAGAATTTCAGAAGAAAATTTTACAGCATTTATTCTACGAAATTTCTGTGTAACCAGGTGCTTTATTTACACTACTGATACGCACAATTTTTTTTTAAAGAAGGTTATAAGCCAAAACATGCCTCACTCTGTTGACCCTGGACAGCACTGATGAACAGGCGGCGGCTTCCACCCTGATAAGAGGATGCTGCATAGGCGCCATACATTGGTGGCTGCAGGCCCGTGGTCGGCCTCTGTAGGGCCGGCTGTGGCGACAGCAGTGCACCAATTTCCGTCGGGGATGAGGGTGGAACAGCCCCTCGGCTCCGCACGAGTTCTCTGCGGTCGTGCGTAGAGACGTGTGTGATTGTGATATTCGACCCGCTGCCCTCTGGCAGCAGACGGTCTGCCGCTAGTGCTGAGGCATTTAGTCCTGCAGAGAACTCACAAGGGGAGGCCACGACGTCTGGAACGCGGATTTACTGCAGACTTCGTACACTCGTAGTACTCCATGAGGACAACAAAATGTGTAAGCAGTAGCGCGTACATCTCAAGCGTTATTGAGTAAATCGCAAGATAATTTCGGTCGCCGAATATGTACCTGCGCGTGGCCATTTTAACCATGAAGCTGCGGCAACCGAGTGGAGCCGGCACGGTAGCTCAGCGTGTTCGGTCAGAGGTCTGCGTGCTCAAAAAAAAAAAAAAAAAAAAAAAAAACCAGAGTAAAGGAATCAACGATCAACTTGAACGGATGTCTTGTGACGTCCGCCCAAACCAAACGCAACGAACTACATCGAACAAAATGAAAAAAAGTGGTTCAAGCACCGTAATCGCTGTATCGCTGCATCAAGTCCTGCTCGTCAGTTTTTTTTTTTTTTTTTTTGTTTTGTTTTCGACACACTCATTTTCTTTACTATTTATATTACAATTGATATAATGGGAAAAATACTTGTAATCGGATGAACTTTTATTAAATTTACAATGGTATTTGGCAGTCTACAAATTTTTATTATCACAAACAATATAATATTCATAACTTTATGTTTTCCATGTATTGACGAAAAATAACATCCTGCGACTTGTACTCGTAATGTCGAAAGCGACGATTTATTTTACACCTTTCGAAAGGCGTGTGTGCCGGTCAAAACTCGCAAGTAACAGGTAGTTTCGGGCTCCTTCCAGGTATAAGGGATTTCTCAAATCACGGACAAGCATACATTTTCAGAATCACTTTATGCGTTTGGTCGTTTACTAGTCGATAGTTATGAATATTATATTATTTGTGATAGTAATAATTTGTAGTCAGCCAAATAACATTGTAAATTTAATAAATGTTCATCCGATTACCCGTATTTTTCCCATTATACCGATTGTAATATAAACAGTAAAGAAAATGACTGTGTTGAAAATAAAAAAAGAAACTGACGAACGGGACTCGATCCATCGATCACGGAGCTTGAACGCTAACCACTCGGCTGTCGCTGCTTTCATGGTAATAGTGGCCACGCGCAGGTACATATTCGGCGACCAAAATTATCTTGCGATTTTCTCAATAACGCTTGAGATGTACGCGCTACTGCTTACACATTTTGTTGTCCTCATGGAGTACTGCGAGTGTACGAAGTTTGCAGTAAATCCGCGTTCCAAACGTCGGGGCCTCTCCTTGTCAGTGCTGGCGGTAGGTGGCGCAGACGGCAGGCTGGCGCTGCTGTGGCACCATGTCCCGTGGGGAACTCACGGCTGCTGCTGGCGATGCGCAGTCGTCTCGTTGTCTGGTGTGGTCCTAGCGTCGTGGGAGTACAGGTGGACTCCAGTGAAAGAAACTGCCTCTGCCTCAAAATTCAGACATATTGATATCGCTCAGAGGCGCATCTGTTTCATTAAAACCTTGCAAGGTGCCGGGGCTAGCAGTGTATTTAACACTAAATTCTTCTAGAATCTGCATATGTAAATGACGCTCTAAGCCCCCTATTCTAACTCCGACTTTTGCTGTTGCACAAGGATTAAAAAAAATACGCGAACCGACTCTAATCAACCCTGCCAGTGGAGTAGAAGAGAGTTTGGCACCTGCAATAATTTAATTTGATAAATAAGTTAAATAAGGGAAGGTTTCATTAACATAGTGAGGAATGATAGGGTTGCTCTACCGATTAACAGAATGAAAGTTTCGTCCAAAATAACAATATGATTTATTAAGACTAAACACAAAATAATAAACAAAAACACATGAAACATTTACAATACATCAAATTGGCTCAAATTGGATACTCAAACAAACGCTGTGAATGTGAAGTTGTCCCTAAACTACATTGTGAGAATTAAGACGAAGTGGTATGTGGAGCCAATTCCTTGCAACTCAAATCTTAAGAGAAAACACATAGCCAACCCAACATTAATTGCTGCTACCCAAGACAGAACAAAGTTAGAAAAAGACGAACAGGCGCGCTCTGCTGAGCTCTGATTATCACCTAGGAAAGTCCCTGTCTGCCGGTGCTGGCGGACATACATTACCAATCTGTCTTCTTAACTGCCAGAACACGATTTGGCGTACCGGAGGCGATAACTGGTTGCTTCGACGTCCTCGACCGAAAGGCGAGAGCCGACTACCTAGAGCACCCGTACAGGCCGAACACACAACATTCCCGCCCCCACGACAGTGGCCGTGGTTAAACGTTCCAATCAGCAACTCGAAAACCGGCGGAAAATTCCACTATATTGCCGGAGCACTACCAATCCACCAATGGAGATTCTTGGCGCCAATTTCTGCGCTGATTTTGTTACGTCACGGAGCTATGCCCTGAGCAAGCCAATCACAGTTACTATTTTGCAGAAAGCGCGGGAATTTTCCCACCACAACTGCCTGGGTACACAAGTCATTCCCACGCCTCGCTGGTAGCCCGCCAGAAAGTGTTTTCGCTAAGTTTCTGCGAAGTAACGGAACCTCTAGCCCAGCCGCTACTTCAGACACCTCCGGGCGTGTCTTTTGACAATGTCGGCGTCTGCAAAGCATTCACTCGACTTCCTCACACCCGTCGGCTTAACCCTTTCCAGATCAGCAGAGCCCGCCTGCCACCGGACCACCCGGGTGACGAGAGACGCTGCGTGGGAAGTCCGCGTGTGAAGGAATAGCAACTTTTCACCGCATGCAATTAGAGACGAAAATCGTAAGATAGAAATGTGAGAGGGGGCTCATGCCACCTCTCAACCTGGCACACCTAATCACATCGCCCATAACAAGTCAGCTGCCCTGGTTTGGTGATGATGGTGATATTTGGTTTGCATGGCGCTCAACTGCGTGGTCATCATCACCCGTACAAATTTCCAATCTTTACACAGCCCAATTTCTTTTTCGCAGTCCAGTCTACCCACTGTCACGAATGATGATGATGATGATGAAATGATGAGAGCAACACAAACACCCAGACCGCGGGCAGAGAAAATCCCCAACCCGGCCGGGAATCGAACCTGGGACCCCGTGATCCAGAGGCAGCACTAGCCACTAGACCACGAGCTGCGGACGCCCTGGTGTGGTAACACCTACCCACCTGCTGTGGTTGATACCGCTGCGCGGTGCAGTTTTCTGCTGAGTGTAAGAGCCTTGTCTCGCAATGCTCTTACATATCTATCATTCTGACCCACATGTCATGGCTACCAACCTGCAGCTGGTAATGGGATACGTGGCAGCAATGCATTTGGAAATGCAACAGTTTATACCATAATAAGGAATGAGGAACTGTGACATAAGCTGATCTCGTTCACAGCTATCAGCATATGAACTGCAAGCCTACATGCCTGAGACGGCCGGGGTGGCCGAGCGGTTCTAGGCGCTACAGTCTGGAACTGCGTGACCGCTACGTTTGCAGGTTCGAACCCTGCCTCGGGCATGGATGTGTGTGATGTCCTTAGGTGAGTTAGGTTTAAGTAGTTCTAAGTTCTAGGGGACTGATGACCTCAGAAGTTAAGTCCCATAGTGCTCAGAGCCATTTGAACCATTTTGACCCTACATGCCTGAGAGACAACTATGAAGAGGCTTTACATCATGACGACGAGACGCTCCACGGCAGAACACTCACCTACAACAAGCTTCTGGAAGCAGGGAGGAGACTAGCCCTGGGTAGAACCAGGAAGGACCTCCGGAGACCCTGACAGCCATCTCCAAATCTCTGCATCTTGGGTGACACAGCAGCACAGCCAGTGTGAATCCCGAGTTGCACCTCAGCACACCAGTGGCTAACTATCCAGACAAATGAGAGATCCAGCTAAGTTCTAATACCAAGAACAGTAGTATAGTGTTGCAGTACTGTAATCCAGAATTATAAATTACAAAATTTGTGATCTACCAATGCCACGTAGGATAATGCACCAGTAGTGCGTGCCTTGTGGATTCCGGATGAGCAAGTGTCTGTGCGCCAGATGGCTAAATGGTAGTAAGCAGACCTTTTTTTTAATTATTATTATTATTTTTTGTTTCCATATTGTTATCTTATGTAGATTTCCCCCCTTAAATAGCATAATGCTTAGTTATTACCAACACATTAGAAATTACGTTAGAGCTTTATTCATGTCAGTTCGTGCACAACGTTCGGTCTGTTCTTTTATGTAGACAACAGACTAAAAGAAATAAGCAAATAAATATTAATGGAATAAGTCATGGCGGCTTTCTCACCTTCCCTTGCTGCTTAAGTCGCGTGATCGTGCTAGGCTCAAGTCTTGGAACAGCATGCACCCATCCAGGGGTAAGCGGGTTTCCGACACAAATGGACACTAGCTCAATTAACAAGTTGTCTGGCAGAAAAAGGACCTGGTGTCTTATATCAAGGACTGAACCTTCTGATTTCACACAGGAATGGTGCTTCACTGTATAAATACTGTATACGAGATTTGAGTAATACTCAAAAGATATTAAAAATTAAAGAAAGAGCTATGTAATGATGATCAATGGTGACTGATGTGATTTCATTCTGGGAAATAGATTTGTAATAAGATCTACTAATTCCCCCACGCAAATGACGGAAGACAGGAGCCGATCGTCCTGGAGAAAGATAGCATCGATAGAGATGAAGCAGAAACTCGAATCAGACTAGAATGGAGCAATAAAGCGACCATGGTCTTTTCCAATGAACTGGCCTGGCATCCCCTTAAAATGTATTACAAAACCTTTGAAACACCTAAATCGGAATGAACAGAAGGGGGATTATAAATTCATACCTACCGAATTGCAATCCGTTGTGAGTCAATTACTGCGGCACCTCATTCCATGTCTCGTTGGGCTGCAGTGTACACCGTGATTTCCTTAAATAACTGGCTGATTCACATGCTCACTCTTGTGCAACTGAGTATGAGCTCATCTCTGAATATCTTCGTAATCCTTCCTTATTTTTCGCTCTTTGCAACGTCGACAAGACGGAGATGAAAATAAATTAACTGATCAAAAGTCATGGGGTGGGTTGCCCCATTGAAAGATGTGCCATGTATCACCCCCGAATGTTGCGGCATGTAGCACGAATGTAAACACGATATCTGAACGAACTGTTACAGACAGATACGAAGTGAACATGACGCCACGTCGGGAGTTAAACGATTTTGAAAGTGGGATGGTAATCGGTACAAGAGGCATGGGTTTTAGCAGTATGGAGACTACGCAAGGTGAAAAGTGTCTAGGGCGGACATTCAATGTCGCAGAGACAATGTTGCCATATGCGTAATTCACAGCACAGGACGCCCACAAGTGTTTGATAAACGGACTCCACAGGGCTGTACAGGGACATCAATGGTCAAAAGTCTGTCAGATCGTCGCAGATTTGAACGTATAACGACAGGATGCCATCTGCACCATGATTGTAAGAAAACAAATGCGGCGCATATGTTTCAGTAGCTGAGAACCGACTCTTATTCCTTTGCAGACACCTTGACACGCAGCATGGCGGCTGGTGTAGGCTCGTGAACATCGTCAGTGGCGTATGGAACAGTGGCAGCTGTAGTACGGTCCAATGAACCCTGGCTTCAGTTATATGAATGTGAAGGGCATGCGGGTCTGGCGCTTTTCCCATGAAGCTATGGTCTAGGCTGTATTCAAATGGTCGATACATGGTCCACGTTATGTGGACACTCGTCCATACCATTTGAAAAATTTGCATCCCTTTCTGGTACTGGAGTACCCTGACAGAGATGTTATATTTCAACAGGACAATGCGACCTATTACTGCTCTTTTGCTGCAGAGAAGGTAGTGATGGTCTGGGGTCTGCAGCGAAGTCCAATTTCTAACTTATCCCAAAGGTGTTCCATTGGGTTCAGGTCCGGCCTCAGGGCAGGGTAATACAATCTCGAAGAGATAGCCGATGTACAGGGCTATTACAAATGACTGAAGCGATTTCATAAATTCACTGTAGCTCCATTCATTGACATATGGTCACGATACACTACAGATACGAAGAAAAACTCATAAAGTTTTGTTCGGCTGAAGCTGCACTTCAGGTTTCTGCCGCCAGAGCGCTCGAGAGCGCAGTGAGACAAAATGGCGACAGGAGCCGAGAAAGCGTATGTCGTGCTTGAAATGCACTCACATCAGTCAGTCATAACAGTGCAACGATACTTCAGGACGAAGTTCAACAAAGATCCACCAACTGCTAACTCCATTCGGCGATGGTATGCGCAGTTTAAAGCTTCTGGATGCCGCTGTAAGGGGAAATCAACGGGTCGGTCTGCAGTGAGCGAAGAAACGGTTGAACGCGTGCGGGCAAGTTTCACGCGTAGCCCGTGGAAGTCGACGAATAAAGCAAGCAGGGAGCTAAACGTACCACAGCCGACGGTTTGGAAAATCTTACGGAAAAGGCTAAAGCAGAAGCCTTACCGTTTACAATTGCTACAAGCCCTGACACCCGATGACAAAGTCAAACGCTTTGAATTTTCGGCGCTGTTGCAACAGCTCATGGAAGAGGATGCGTTCAGTGCGAAACTTGTTTTCAGTGATGAAGCAACATTTTTTCTGAATGGTGAAGTGAACAGACTCAATGTGCGAATCTGGGCGGTAGAGAATCCTCACGCATTCGTGCAGCAAATTCGCAATTCACCAAAAGTTAACGTGCTTTGTGCAATCTCACGGTTTAAAGTTTACGGCCCCTTTTTCTTCTGCGAAAAAAACGTTACAGGACACGTGTATCTGGACATGCTGGAAAATTGGCTCATGCCACAACTGGAGACCGACAGCGCCGACTTCATCTTTCAACAGGATGGTGCTCCACCGCACTTCCATCATGATGTTTGGCATTTCTTAAACAGGAGATTGGAAATCCGATGGATCGGTCGTGGTGGAGATCACGATCAGCAATTCATGTCATGGCCTCCACGCTCTCCTGACTTAACCCCATGCGATTTCTTTCTGTGGGGTTATGTGAAAGATTCAGTGTTTAAACCTCCTCTACCAAGAAACGTGCCAGAACTGCGAGCTCGCATCAACGACGCTTTCGAACTCACTGATGGGGACATGCTGCGCCGAGTGTGGGAGGAACTTTATTATCGGCTTTATGTCTGCCGAATCACTAAAGGGGCACATATCGAACATTTGTGAATGCCTAAAAAAACTTTTTGAGTTTTTGTATGTGTGTGCAAAGCATTGTGAAAATATCTCAAATAATAAAGTTATTGTAGAGCTGTGAAATCGCTTCAATCATTTGTAATAACCCTGTACAACAGTTCTTTATTGAAAAGACCAAGTTCCACGTTGGTACAAAAGCAAGTGTGCTAAAACGTCAAAAGCAAGCAGAAAAAAAAAAACTTTGTGCAAATTCTACCAGATCTGAAGACAAAGGTGATGGGTATAACGGATGAAGTTAGTGATTTTCTGAAAATAATTGACATTGACTTTATTGATGAACTCGTAAACTATACAAATATCTATATAAGTAAACAGAGGGACACACAACCATTCTTGTGCTAAAAATTAATAAAGTGACGAAATAATAACTATCTTCGGGATTTTTTTTTTTTTTTTTTTTTTTGAAGAAGATGAAAATACCATCATGCTAATGTACCGGAACTCTGGCCGGCTAACGGAAAAGGAACGCAAATGCTTAGGACTACAATGAGTTGCAATAGGTTTCTATTTTTTTGCTGTGTATGCGGTTTGTTGGTATAGAAACGAGGAATGGCAGGACAAAAACTGATGAGTTGATTGCAGTTCTTACAGTATTGGACACTTTTGTTGCTAAGTGTCAATGTTCTTACAACCTGGTGAATTCACCACAATAGACGAAATGGTTCACACTTGCGGATGGATGCTGTACATACACAGCAGACCAGCTAAATATGGCACAAAAATGTTTCCACTGTGATCCAAAATCATTTTACTGTAGTAATCTGGAGGTTTATTGCGGCATGAAGCCGAAGGGCAACATCGGGTGTCTAATGCCCGCGAGGGCATAGTGAAAAAGTATGTAGTGCCTTGAAACACGTATGTAACATAGCAGCGATGGCGAGGCATTGTAGCATCTGTGACCAGAGAGTATGCGCTTGACCGCGCGAGTGTTGCGAGCGGTTCTCAGTCTGTCGGTCAGTCGTTGCGAGTCTGTAGCTCTGTCTAGTTGAGGGCAGTAGTCTGTCAGTAGTCGTCGCGAGCAGTAGCTCTGTTCAGTGGCGTGCAGTACGCTAGTAGTCGTCATGCAGAGCGGTCGGTCAGTGGTAGCAGTCCAGTGGGATTGCGTGATGTGGTCTGGCGACAACACTGGTCAAGATGCTGAATGAGGTATACTGTTAATTAAGATAATCAACGGATAATGTAAAGTTTAATTATTGTAACTAATTTTCAACAAGTGCCCCCAATAATAACTTTGATTTCAAAAGCAATTTTACATAAAATTTTCATTTAATTGAAGTAACTATTTCGTTCCACTTCCCCTAAACAAAAGTTTCAGTTTTCAATTAGATTATAAAAAAAAAGGGAATATTATTATTTGCAATGCAGTTCCTCCAAGCGGTGCGCAACAACAAGAGCAGAAATTTGACTAGGTGTTGCAATGAGGTAAGAATTTAATTTTGATTTTTGCACAGGGCCAAAGACCGATATTTCGGTTTAATTGAATCATTATTATCATTTTTCTGAGATTTTCTTATCACTGAATGGACCTTAATTTTTATGAAGAACTTATACTTGAGTCAGATCGCGATTCTCACTTTTATTGTCATTAAATTCAATTGCAGGGAGGTTACGTTTGGACGTTTGGCTCCTATTCATTTATTATTTCTGTCTTTAAAATTTCAGTGGAGAGGTTACACTTAGCGCAATGTCCATTGGCATTCCTAAATAACATTACTGTCTTGTAAATTTTTGTGGGGAGGTTACACTTGGCGACCCTGCCAGGATCGTATTTCGTTGAGAGTCTTTTGAGCAACAGTCAGATATCTGCTCTTATTTGCTTAGATATAATTAGGATTTGGCGCTACGCTTTTATTAACTTGTGACTTTCTTTCTACAGGTCAACGGCAATTCGTTGCTCTGTTGTATTTGTGTGTTCCTTTTGCATTGTGCTTATTTATTTTCTGAAAAAATGTGACTATTGTAAAAATGCCGCGAAAGACTGTGAATAGTGTATCGCGAGGTATTATGAATGAAATTACCGACGCAAATAACTTTACCGATAGGACATGTGACACGCAGTGTAATGATGACAATCCTGCGTTCACTAACAATCAGTGCATTCCAACCACTAGTGATGACTTTTACCTTGATAATGAACAAACGAACTCAATTGTCTCGTCTGTTAATTTGACGACAATTGATGACGCGGAGCGGTCTATAGTAATGAGCGCTGCCGAGCTTAACACACCCGATTTAGAAAATCTAAGTAATGTACAGACAAATTTGTGTAATGAAAATGAACAGATCACACAAAGTAGGACAGATTTATTTAATTCCGAAACAATGACTGATAGTATACATTTGACTGACAAACCTTTTTGTAAATCTCAAAATGACCAAACGGTTACAGAAAGTGAAACAATTCCAGATCCACTATTGAACAGCACAGAGAATAGAAATGCTGACCTTGAGTCGAATCCAATTATGGCTTTGTTGCGACAAATGAGTAAACAACAGAATGAAAATTTCAAACAACTTAGGGAAGATAACAAACACTTAAATGAGAAACTTGACAATAATGACGAAAATCTCAAACAACTTAGTGAGCAGGTCAGACAACAGAATGAAAAATTAGACGACAGTTCCAGACAGCTTAGTGAACAAATTAGAGCCGTTGCCGCGCAGTGCCATGACACTAAGGAACAGTTGCGCGTGGAAATTGAGGCTTGTTCACGAAAAAATAGCGAAGAAATTAAGTCTGTTGCGCAAGAATTAAGGGAAATGCAAACAGCCGCAACAGAAACACTCAGAGACGAAATTAGCGGAGTCGCTAAACAATGCTCTGAAAAAGCTGCACAATTACGGGACGAGTTTAAAGCAATGACGGTAGAACTTTCGCGCAGTATGGACGCAAAGATAGACGCGAAATTCGAACAGCAGAACACTCAGATTAACGAGCGCTTTAATCAGCACATACAGAACAGTGATACGCGTTTCCGCAGATTTATTCAAGATCAAAACAAAGTAAAACGGCAAGTCATGGAAACAATCACTGCACAAAGACAAGAGGACAAACGTAAAATGTTCGCGAAAGCGAAGACGTATGTAGACAATAATATTACTACAGTGTCCGACAAAATTAATACCATAGAACAATTGAACGCGGAATTAAGGGAGGAAATTTCTGATCTTAAATCAAAAACAGATACACACACAGTAAATATTCAAACAGTGACAGATAAATTCGAACAATTAGATCTAACACAGGATTGCGATGTCATCAAAGCTGATGTTAAAAAACTGAGCGAAACTACGCGTAAGTTGCAAAAACAGATTAATGCGTCTGATTCTAAAACCGATGATGAGGTTAAAATGCTGTCTGAAAAATGTGATGAATTGGCCAGTCGTATTGATGTCATCGAAAATACTAATGACAATAAATCAGACGATACTGCACCGGTTTCATTTATCCAAACACCTGAATTTCAAAATTTACAGCAGGCAATTAATGAGATCGATTCATCTAACAACACGTTACGTAGGAAGTTATCAAATTTACAACAAGAAGTAACAGAGATGAAAAACATTTCAGTTAATAACATGCCACAACAGACGCCACTTTATGAACATGTGTCAGACTCACGCAGCGCGTATAATTTGGGTAATCTACAGAGAGTACGGGACTTAGATTCCGATCAACCACAGTTCAATAGATTCTCTTACGATCCTGAACCTGTTCCATCACACAGAGATGATAATTTCGACTACAAACATTTTCTGTCAGTGAGAAAGTTTAAGGTTTTCAAAAACGATAGAACGCAGATTCACCCACTGGATTGGATTCAACAATTTAGCTTTGCTCTTCCACCGACTTGGCCTGTAACACATAAACTTGAATTTATTTGCAGTTTTTTGGAAGGCGAACCGGCAACTCGTATGAGACCGATCGTGAGGCAATGCTACTCAGTAGAGGAATTTCAGAATGCTTTTCTATCAGCGTACTGGTCGAAGACGACACAGCGCGGAATTAAAGATCAGTTGATTAGTTTGCCGAATTACGAGAACTCCAATTTTCCCAGTGTGACGCAATTTTTTGAGCACATGGTACAACAAAACCAGTACCTAAGTGAACCGTACAGTGAATCCGCACTTATACAATTATGCATCTCTAAATTACCACGGTCATTACGAGTGTCACTACTAACGGGCCAGCAAAAAGAAAACATTTCAACATTCAGAGATTTGTTACAGCTCTTGGAAGTACAACAATCTGATTATTCTTTTGTAAACAAAAATTTTTCTTATAATAACCAAGGTCAACAAAAGTACAGCAATTATGATCAGACACGTAATTTCAATAGGAAAGATAACAGACGCTTTAGGAACGACAACTACCAAAACTCTAACAACAGCCAAAATTCTAATTATCAATATCGTCAAAATTTTCAGCAACAGGAACCACACTTTAGTAACAATAGAGGTGTTTCACAACAACAACATCAAAACCAGCCGGTTAGCATACCTAACCAACAATGGAATGCACAAGGTCAACCAGGCTTTAATGTTTCGCCGCGTGCACGTATAGTCCCTGATACAAGAAATAGTAACGTACGTCAGCAAGGAAACAACTACGTACAAAGAAGACAGTATTTCAATTCCCATCGCAATACACCGTATAGGAATGACTATTACGACAGACGTAAAAATAATGAGAACAATTTTCAGCGTACATCTGACAACAGTCGGTCATACCAACAGCAAAATTATGCACGAGAACCTATTCTCATGAACGAACCCGACAGTAGGTATCATCCAGAGCGTAACACGTCTGAAAGAAGTAATAGGACAGTTCAAATAGTCGAAATGCCACTGAATCCTCCTAATAATAATAACACGTCAGATAGAATCTGACTAGATACTGTACAGATCGCATCTTCCAATAATACAAGCACTACTTCAGACACGCAAAATGTTGTTCACGAAAATGTAATTACTTTTGACGACATCAGAGACACTCTCTTGCAGGAAAGACCATTTGTTCAGAAAACTATTTCACATCCTGTTATCGAAATTAAAATTGGTTCTTCGAAATTCTCAGCAGTAATCGATTCCGGCTCACCTATATCAGTCATAAATGAGGAGACTTTTAACGAGTGTAACAAAGAGAATACCTATCCGACATTACCTTTAGGCAAAACAAAAGTGAAAGGAGCAGTAGCGAGTAAAGGAGTAGACGTTAAATTACAGACGCATTTATCATTTTTTATTGGAGGTCATACTTTCCACTCTAATTTTTGGATTGTTCCTTTATTGACAACAGACGTTATTTTAGGTACGAATTTTCTGGTACAACACGACGCAGTTATCGATTTTCAAAATTCTTATTTAATGTTAAAGGATGAAAATGTACAATTGGCTTTAGAATTTCAGCACTCTTTATCTGCGGAAGAACAAACAATTAACCGCACAGAGGTCATTTCCGCAACACGTGACATAGACTGTAATCCCACATTGTTCACGGATACGTACGTACACAACTATAATACTCCAGACGAAGCTGACTACGACGTAATGCAATTGATTTCTGATAAGGTTAAAGAGAGCAGTGCAACTACAGACGACGAACGAACGCAATTACACAAAATTCTTTTACAGCAAGCTCCAGTTTTTGACAACATTCCTGGTACTATGTCCGGCTTTATGTATGAATTTCAAGTGAAACAGCACGACACATTTAAAGCAAAGCATTATCCCATCCCATATATTCACAGAGAACAAGTTAAAAAGGAATTGCAGGATATGCTTGACCAAGGAATTATTGAACCAGCAGTTAGTCCGTACATAAACCCGCTACATATTGTTAAGAAAAAAGATGGCTCACTTCGCCTTGTACTTGATTCACGTCACATTAATGACATTATTATTAATGAAACTGATCGACCACAGATACTAGAGGAACTTTTACAGAAATTTCATGGTACAGCTATTTATTCTACATTAGATTTGAAATCGGGATTTTGGCAAATTCAACTTCATCCGAACTGCAGAAAATACACCGCTTTTCTCTGTTTTGGCGACTGTTATCAATTTTGCAAATTACCGTTCGGCTTAACTATTTCTTCTGCAGCCTTTATTCGCGGTTTGAACACAATTCTTCCGACAGAACTTAAGGACAGAATCACGACGTATGTAGACGACATTCTTATCGCAGAAGCTAATTGGTCTGAACACAATATGATTCTTGAACAACTGTTGCAAACTTTTCATGCACAAGGACTTACAGTTAACCTCAGTAAATCGCATTTTGGCAAAACTTCTATAAAATTTCTTGGACACGTGATTTCAGCAGAAGGCATTGCACCTGATCCGGAAAAACTTCAGGCTCTACGTGACATTAGTGTTCCTACGACGAAGAAACAACTACGCAGTTTTTTGGGATTAATTAACTTTTTTCGTAAATTTATTCATCACTCTGCTTTAGACACGCCTAGATTATGCCAATTAACAGGTAAAAACACTATTTGGTCTTGGGATAAGCAAGCACATTCTGAATTTATGAACCTGAAACATGCTCTGTTGAATGCACCACTTCTATCGCACCCAGATCTTACCAGAAATTTTTCCATTGCTACCGACAGTTCCAACACCGCTTTAGACGTACACATTTTCCAGGAAATTGAAGAAGATGGTTCTACAGTAATTAAAAACATCGCGTTTGCAAGCCGCATTCTGTCACCTGCTGAACGAAATTATTCCGTTACAGAACTGGAAACTTTATGTGTTGTATGGGCTTTTACGAGATTTAGGCACTTTCTTTATGGCAGACATACCACCGTTTACACAGACCATAGAGCTATACAATTTTTGCTTTCAGCTAAATGTACTCACGACAGGTTAAGTAGATGGAAACTTTATTTACAGGAATTTAATTTTACGATTGTTCACATTCCCGGCACACAAAATGTTATAGCAGACGCACTATCGCGTTCTCTCGGCAACAATCAGCAAGACGTAGCAACCAACTTCTGCAAAGCAAATTTCAGTGTCATGTACATTCAGCAAGTTGCATTTGAAAACTTTATTTCATCGTCATTACAGGACATAGCAAAGGAGCAAAATAAAGACAATGTGTGGAAAGAAATTAAACACCTTTGGCAAGATAAGAATAATGTTACGATTAGAAATCATTACACTGTACGCAATGACATTCTGTTTCGCCGATCTCATCCTGACAGCAACAATTGGTTATTATGCATTCCTGACGAACTGGTCAACAAATTAATCTGGTACACTCATTTAAGTTACGCACATTACGGAGCACGAAAATGTTTTCTTATACTGAGACAGAACTGTTGTTTTACTAACATGGAGAAACGTATACGACGAGTTTTAGCGTCTTGTAAAATTTGCCAGAAAGCTAAATCAGACACCACTTCACATATTCCTCCATTATATCCCATTATACCTGTTAAATTAAGACACATGGCCGCAGTAGATATTTTTGGTCCGATTCCGAGAACTAACAGAGGTTTTTGCTACATCTTTGTCGCTGTTGAACTCATTTCAAAATTTGTTACTTTCACTCCGTTACGTAAAGCTACTGCTAAAACTGTTTCGAAAGCATTTGTAAAACATTTTCTATTTCATGTAGGGCATGTGATGAAAGTAATTTCTGACAATGGATCTCAATTTCGTAGTAGCGTATGGACACGCATGTTACGAGCTAGAAACATTTCTCCGATCTATATATCCAAGTACCATGCTTCTTCGAACCCCTGTGAACGGTTAATGAAAGAAATTGGTAAGCTGTGCCGAATATACTGCCACAAAAGACATATTGATTGGGATACACACATACTCTCATTCCAAGATGTAATTAATTCCATTCCAAATGAATCCACTATGTTATCTCCGTCTATTATACTGAAAAACGTTGAGCCACCAAACAAAATTAAAGAATTAGTAAACTTCCCTAAATGTCGTCGACTAAGACACCACGAAATAATTGACATTGCGCTGAACAACATCAAACGTGCCGCAGAGCGCCGGAGAAAACAGCAAAAACAGGTTTGTAGACGCCGCGACTTTCACGTTGGACAGAAGATATTAGTACGTACACACTATTTATCCAGCAAAATAAAAGGTAAGTGCAGTAAATTTGAACTTCTATACGCAGGTCCATGTCGGATTCGCAGCATCCCTCACCCCAATGTTGTACACGTCGAAACTTTGAGAACCAGAAAATCGAAAGGCAATCACCATATCTCAAACATTAAACCGTTTATTGAGTGAAACCACTGTATGATTCAACACACTATGATGCCATTTACTAATGCAATTATATTCACCTGACTAATTACTGATGATTATCGTATTTTTTTCTTGGCAAGTGCCCGGCAAGGTAAGGTTAGCAGGTCGGTTTTCTTGTCGTTACACATCAGACCGTGCACATTTTCCACTTTTTTTTTATGTACGATTGTATTCCAGTTTTATTTATGTGCACTGTGATATAGCTAAGATATAACACACACCAGACGACTTTGACATTTTTTTTGCCCTATGACATCTCAACATCGTGACTGTTTTACATTTTTGCTGCTGCATTGTGATATTCTCTGTACATTTTGGCTTTGAACACTGTCAATGTCTTTGACATATTACGTTTTCTGTCATGTTATGCTGTATGGTTAATTATATCACCATAAACCAGTCATTATTTAGTGGGTATATGATTTAAATGCAAGACATTAATCTTTGTTCATCAATTTCAGAAAGAAATGATGCGTGTAAAGGAAATAAATTCAACAGAAATGGGAATTTCACCTACGGAATAAACGAAAGAAGATGCAATAACTTTATGAGGAAGAGTAAATGGATCAGGATTAACAAGCATTAACAAGAATATACTATACTCATCGTAGAATAGCAGTCTTAACAAATTTTTCTTTCAGAATACAAGGTGATTGATGCAGGCTGTCAGACAGAACTACACATCTTAGTTTTAGTGATGAAATATGCTAGAGATAAGGAATAGTTATGTAATGAGTAATGAAGTGATTTTTTTTTGCAGATGATAATGAATACTGATGAATAATGGTGAAGGATATGGTATTATGAATAATGAAGTTTTTCTTTACAGGTGATGATAATAATGAAGTTATGATAATGTGGATAATGAAGTGATGAATAATGAAGTTTTTTCTTTACAGATGAGGATAATGTTGAAGTTATGTATTTATGCTACGTAGTTATTTAAGTATTTGTTGCAGTTTGTTTTGACAGCAGGTGTTATATTACATAGTAGGATGACGGAAAGTTTTGGAAAGGACAGCTATGGAACACATTTTTATACACATTTCACTACCTGTTAATTCGAAGTTCACTACTTTTCAGCATAGTGTGCGTTTCTTCTTTCAGGTCAATAATCCATTTTGTATTTTTTACAGGAGAAGCTTTTCATGATACTTACTAAACCAGTTACTTATTATACCTGTTCTAGTACTTGCATTTTTATTTTTTACCCATTTGTGTTTATCATTTATAAATGTGATCACATATACTGCCTTGTTACATAACCTTGCTACAGCTGACTCATGACGAATGACGTTACCTATCCTCATTTGCAGCACTAGGTCAAAAGCAAATAGTGTTATGCCTCAGCAATTAATTATCGATCCCAACGCAATGTATTGCTAAAAGAGGTATTACCAGTCCCACATAATGTCACTAGTTTATGATAATTCTGAGTAATGCTGATCAGCTCTGAATAGTATGTCACTTCAGTAATGACTTCTTAATGAGACAAAAAACAAGGTATATATATAAAATAATGCTTTGTCACTAGCTAATAACTGCCACTGTTTATTGTAATGAGACTACTTAAAATGCCCATGATTATTAATGCTATGACTGTAATTAACTGATTTTTAATAATGACTTCGTAATGATCTGAATAATACTGAATGATGAACAATGTTTTATTCTATTCAATACTTGCTGGCCACTGAGTGCTAATAATTAATGCCACTCAACGAATTGTTATTAATTATGCCATTAATTAGCTCTTGTTTTCAATGTTGATACTTTGTAACTGGAAAAGAATGCGATTGTTTAATAATACTTTTTTAATTAGGAGAAGGCTAATGATTCTTACTATATTGAACTGACAAATGATTAATTAACTATGCTATACTTTGTAACTGGAAAAGAATGCGACTGTTTAATAATGCTTTGTAATTAGGAGAAGGCTAATGATTCTTACTATATTGGAATGACAAATAATTAATTAACTATGCCATACTTTATAATTGGAAATGATGTGACTGTTTAATAATGCTTTGTAATTAGGAAAAAGCTAATGATTATTACTAATTAACTGACAAATAATTAATTAACTATGCTATACTTTGTAATTGGAAAAGAATGCGATTATTTAATAATGCTTTGTAACTAGGAAAAGAAGGTTACTGATTCTATGTAAAACAATTCATAAACATTTTTCTGTAATACTACATACTTGGTACAGAAATGTTCAATAACTGGGCTATGAATGCCACAAACTACTAATGAAGACTGTAATTGTCAATATTATATGACTTAATGTCCTTCACCTCATGAGTTAACTACCCTGAATTACTGCAATGTCCATTTGTCCTGTTTATCCCAGTGATCATGGAGCACTATCTTTGGTTTTGCACTAATTCTACGTTGGTGTGCCTTGTAAGAGCGTGGTGTTGACACGACATGCTGTCCACCACCATGAGCGATGAAGACGTTATTATGGTCCCACTGTTTGGTGTACCTAGTGTACTGCCAAAATGAAAACATGGAACATTACTACGACAGTTCAGTGTCTTGGCTACACTGATAAATTCTGATGGGAAAAGAACTTCAAATTGTGTCACTTGGTGTTGTACTTCTGTGGAAAGATATGGACTTTCAGAGCAGCTGTGTGCAATCTAAAGTGCTACAACCATGATGCAATCCTTCCCTTTCCTATCCTAATTCTTGTCACATAGTGAAAATCATTTTTGCTAACATTATTTATGTTCATGGCTATACATTTTTTCAATTCGCTAAACTCCAGTGCGAGTACACTTATGTCACTGGTCGACATGATTTTTTTTTGCTATTATGTTTATTTATTGCCAAAATGCTAAAGACATTTTTTTGATTTGTTCTGAAGTACAGTATATGTGCACTTTTGTCTTTTATATTGTATATACATTTTTTATTTTCTGAACTACAGTGCATGTGCACTTCTGTTAGGTGTTAATATGTTTTCTACTGAACTTCAGTGCCTGTACACTTTTCTCATTTTTCAATATGATTTCTACTATTCTGTATATTCAATACTTTAATGCGAATGCACTTATGTCATTTGTTAGTAATTGTACATACATTTCATCAATTACTGATATGTTCTCAACTGCAGTGCATGTGCACTCATGTCACTTGTCAACATAATATTTTGCCAGTCTGTTTATTTGTTCTGAATATGCTAAAGAATTTTTTTTCAGTGCCTGTGCACTTTGTTATCTGTCAAATAATTTGTATATACATTTTTCTGATTTGCTACTATGTTTTGTACTCACATTTTGTCTTTGTCTGATATATTTTGTACTTAGTGCGTGTGCACAACATTTAAATATTCTGTAAGTTGTAGAATTTTGTTAGTTAAAGAAAAATTTTGCCGCGCTTGGCAAGTCCAAATGACTCACCATCGCTGCCAAATTTTTGCCCCCCCAGTGGAGGGTTATGAAACACGTATGTAACATAGCAGCGATGGCGAGGCATTGTAGCATCTGTGACCAGAGAGTATGCGCTTGACCGCGCGAGTGTTGCGAGCGGTTCTCAGTCTGTCGGTCAGTCGTTGCGAGTCTGTAGCTCTGTCTAGTTGAGGGCAGTAGTCTGTCAGTAGTCGTCGCGAGCAGTAGCTCTGTTCAGTGGCGTGCAGTACGCTAGTAGTCGTCATGCAGAGCGGTCGGTCAGTGGTAGCAGTCCAGTGGGATTGCGTGATGTGGTCTGGCGACAACACTGGTCAAGATGCTGAATGAGGTATACTGTTAATTAAGATAATCAACGGATAATGTAAAGTTTAATTATTGTAACTAATTTTCAACAAGTGCCCCCAATAATAACTTTGATTTCAAAAGCAATTTTACATAAAATTTTCATTTAATTGAAGTAACTATTTCGTTCCACTTCCCCTAAACAAAAGTTTCAGTTTTCAATTAGATTATAAAAAAAAAGGGAATATTATTATTTGCAATGCAGTTCCTCCAAGCGGTGCGCAACAACAAGAGCAGAAATTTGACTAGGTGTTGCAATGAGGTAAGAATTTAATTTTGATTTTTGCACAGGGCCAAAGACCGATATTTCGGTTTAATTGAATCATTATTATCATTTTTCTGAGATTTTCTTATCACTGAATGGACCTTAATTTTTATGAAGAACTTATACTTGAGTCAGATCGCGATTCTCACTTTTATTGTCATTAAATTCAATTGCAGGGAGGTTACGTTTGGACGTTTGGCTCCCATTCATTTATTATTTCTGTCTTTAAAATTTCAGTGGAGAGGTTACACTTAGCGCAATGTCCATTGGCATTCCTAAATAACATTACTGTCTTGTAAATTTTTGTGGGGAGGTTACAGCCTATAGAAAATTGTAACAGGAACCTTACAACTGAAAACTGATACACAAGCTACCTCCTGTCCGAATATTTCCTGCAGCAGACTCACTTGCATTGGTACAATGACGAAGAACAGACGTGACATTCTTCCAGAATTTCCCCCACACAAAACAAGATAAACTGGAACTGTAACGTTTGGATTTCAGTAGGCTAAGACCTTAGTTTAATATGTTCCTTGTAAAAACCGTGCTGTCATACTCTTGCCTAATGTGCATGGCATGGCGACAGTGGATGAGAAACACACAATCCTGAAATGACATAATTCACTACAACATGACAAAAGGTGGAGTTTACGTTATAGATAAACTGTGTGCCTGATACGTTTCAAGAATTACAAGGAGACGGCCGATGGCTACTTTTTCATTTTTCTAAACACTGCTGGAATTAATTGACAAACAAATTGTCTGTGAAAGGTGTTATGAAAGTGAACATATGTCAGAAATTTTGTCTCAGTTGTGACTTAAAGTGTCCGAGAGTCGGACGCGGCGGCCGTAGACGGGTGAGGTGGTGGTTGTCGGTGCTCATGCCGAGCGAGCCGCGGACACCTCTCCCTCCCCATCCACCTCCGGCGTCTTTCGTGAGACTCCCTGTACTTCACTGATGACACTGTACACGAGATAGCCGTTCACCAAACACAAACCAGGCCAGGAAATAACACAAACCAGGCCAGGAAATAGCGTGATTCATTAGTCCAAATCACTTTTTTCCAGTCATCCACTGTCCAGCGGTGTCGCTCTTTACGCCACTTCAAACATCAGGGGGCCCGAGTTCGATTCCCGGCAGGGGACTGGGTGTTGTGTGTCCTTCATCATCATAGACTCGCAAGTCGCCGATGTGACGTCACCTAAAAAGGACATGCAATACGGCGGCCGAACTCCCCAGAATGGGCCTCCCGGCCAACAAATGGTTCAAATGGATCTGAGCACTATGGGACTTAACATCTGAGGTCATCAGTCCTCTAGAACTTAGAACTACGTAAACCTAACTAACCTAAGGACATCACACACATCCATGCCCGAGGCAGAATTCGAACCTGCGACTGTAGCAGCAGCGCGGTTCCGGACTGAAGCGGCTAGAATCGCACGCATTCTTGTTGTAATATTGTGTGTTAATGAATAAAGTTTGTATGTTGAGTGCAACTGACAGCAACTTTTTTGAGCCCCTTTCCACAACCTAATCCGGTCTGTCCTGCTAAAAAAAATGGTTCAAATGGCTCTGAGCACTATGGGACTCGACATCTTAGGTCATAAGTCCCCTAGGACTTAGAACTACTTAAACCTAACTAACCTATGGACATCACACACACCCATGCCCGAGGCAGGATTCGAACCTGCGACCGTAGCAGTCCCGCGGTTCCGGACTGCAGCGCCAGAACCTATGGACCACCGCGGCCGGCTCTGTCCTGCTAGCCCAGGCATTTCACACACATGGCGCCTTCTCACTACTTTTCGCAGCTCAGCGTATTTCATTGTATCATATTTACACGACATTACGGGTGGAAGCGATAAGCACGTTCGAGTGCCGGAAGAGATAAGGCAGACTGAGGCGAAGCACGGGCCGCACGCACCTACTTGGTACAGCGTGTTTCCCTAATAGTCTAATCTAGAGATAAATGTTGCACATACAGCAGAAGGGAGAGAATACGAAATGTTGTGCAACATCACTGATCTTTGTCGATGATCTGGGGGTAGCGTCTTCGACTACTACTAATCAGAACATCCTGCGTCTCGCTTTTCAAGACAGCCACTGCTTAAATTTTGAATAAAAACCATTAGTAATGGCGACCGAAGACTTCCGGCGTGAGAATTCACTCTAGTTATGCCAACGGCGACGGTGTTCGAGTGCCGGAAGAGATAAGGCAGACTGAGGCGAAGCACGGGCCGCACGCACCTACTTGGTACAGCGTGTTTCCCTAACAGTGTAATCTAGAGATAAATGTTGCACATACAGCAGAAGGGAGAGAATACGAAATGTTGTGCAACATCACTGATCTTTGTCGATGATCTAGGGGTAGCGTCTTCGACTACTACTAATCAGAACATCCTGCGTCTCGCGTTCCAAGGCAGCCACTGCTTAAATTTTGAATAAAAACCATTAGTAATGGCGACCGAAGACTTCCGGCGTGAGAATTCACTCTAGTTATGCCAACGGCGACGGCGCTATCAAAAGGGGGAGGAGCAAACAGAGGTTCAGGGCACTCTCTTGCCATTGGGGTGGGAAACGGCACCTAAAAGGCGGAAGAATCAGAAATGTTCATCGGCATGAGGTTGCAGAAGACAACGGAAACTCCACTGCATTAAAGACATATAATGTGTATCAACAGGACTGTAACTGAAAAAGTGTCATGATGATATTTCCGTTGGCAAAGGATTCCGGATTAGTCCCCCAATCGTATCTCCGTGACGGGACTGCCGAGGGGGAGGTGGCCATGGGAAAAACATAGAATAACCAACAAAAGGATGAGTCGGGGCGTGGAGTGTCAGAAGTCTGAATGTCGTAGGGAAGCTGTAAAATCTGAAAATGGAAATGGAAAGCCTCAACCAAGATTTAGTAGGGGTTCAATGAGGTGTACTAGAAAGAGGGCAAAGATTTCTGCTTAGATGAGTATACATCAACAGCAGCAGATACTTGTATAACGGTAGTTCGATTGGTTGTGAATAGGAAAGTATGGCAGAGAGTAAGCTACTGTGAACAGTGCAATGATAAGGTTATTCTCATCAGATTCGGCAGCAAACCATCATCGGCAACGATACTTCAAGTATGCATGCTGACGTCGCAGCAGGAAGATGAAGAGACAGAGAAAGTAATGATGATATTAAACGGATAATTCATTATGTAAAGGGAGATAAAAATTTAATAATCATGGGGGATGCGAATGCGGTTGTAGTGTAAGGACTAGAAGAAAGGGTTACAAGAGAATATAGGTCTGGTAGTGGAAATGAGAGAGGAGAAAGGCTAATTGAGTTCTGGAATAAATTTCAGCAAGCAATAGCCAATAATCTGTTCAAGAATTACAAAAGGAGGAAGTATATTTGGAAAAGGCCGGATGGTACGGGAAGATCCCGGCTAGATAACATCATGGTCACCCAGAGATTTCGAAATGAGATATTGGCTTGTAAGGCATACCCAGGAGCAGATATATAGGTTCAGATCACAATTTATAAATGATGAAGAGTAGACCGAAGATTAAGACGCTCATACGGAAGAATCAGTGTGGAAGGAAGTGGGAAACAGAAGTACTGAGGGGCGATTAGACGCGTTTGAAGTTCGCTAAGGATGTGGAAGACGTGAGCTGGGTGAAATCTACAATAGACCAAACATTGTAGGCCTGATGAGAAGGAAGCGGCTTGTACCGACACAACGTGTTGCCTTTGAAGTTCATGAGCCTTACTCCCTCCGGAAGAAGACCATTAAGAAGACCAGAGAGAGCACTTGCTGCGGACTGTGGGCCGCGTCAAGCCAGTCAGGCGACTGAGGGCTCAAAAAGAAAGAAAGAAAAAAAAAATAAAACCTGTCTTTAGGCTGCACGACGTCTGGGTCATTGGCACACGTACGAGACTAGTGGTGTATGAAATATATACGCGTGTGTTGTTCAATAACAAGTATACTAAAACTAAATCTTTGTTAAAACTGAACCAAAAAAAGGAAATGGATAAAGATGGAGACTGTCGTATTACATCGACAGCGTTTGCAGCGTAGATTGATCGTTTAGTTTGTTAATTTACAGTAACGTTCATATCGTTTCGTCTTGACGTATTTTACTATCAGTTAGAGGATCACATGAGCATTTATGTCTCTGCTGTCGCTTCAGCTCCATTCGGCAGCAAAAGAGTAAGAAGAATACAGTTGGGGCGATGTATGAAAGTGAATCACTCACCCTGTGGTAATAAGTGAGATTGTAAGACCAACCTCATCGTAAATGACTAATATATTCCGTATAACACTTAAAAGAATGATTGCAAAAATGCTTTTTGCCCTCCGTCACGTGACTTAAATTTTGGTTCCAACCTTAACACGACAGAGGCAGCACCGAGCGCCTTCTATGCATGTCTTTTCTTCACAGGTCGATTCGCACTGTGTCTCAAAGGAACGGAAAGGAAGGCAACGTCACCGTCAAACGCAGACGTGTTCACACTAGACGGAACATCAACAATTCACTTCATTTAAACCAACTTCTACATTTATTTTCCGCTAGCGGAGCGCACCACTGCCACACCCCTCCCACCTCCTCCGTTTGCTTTCCCTGTCTCGTATGTTGTGTTTACAGTCCCGCAATGTCGGCCCAGAGAACGAAATACGAGGGTAAGGAGCAGATTTGTGGCTCGACAGAAGAGCTCGCAGCAAACACAACACATGTTGCCATTCTTAACGGGGAGAAATCGTCACACGTAAAGAAACTTCATGCGTTCCCCAAAGGACTGTAAAAGAGTCATTACTGTTCGCAATATATTATATAAATGACCTAATGGATAACTTCGGCAAAAATACAGAGAAACTGAAACGCTAGAAAACTGGGCTGGTCCATATTTTCCCAAGGTCGTTTCGAATACACTGCAGAAGTTCCGCTGGGAAACCGTTACACATACTCCATACAGTCCCGATCCCTCCCCACGCGATTTAAATAATTTTGGACCCTGAAGAAAGACATTCCTTGCTGTCGATTTCCTTCTCAAGAAGAGCTACACGCCTGGGTACAGGCATGGTTCAGCAAGCAACCGCAAATATTTTTCCACGAAGGCAGTGACTGTCTTGTCTCTTGGTGCGATCAATGTGTTAACGGTTACGTTGGCCACTTTTGAAATTATAAACAGCTTACTTACTTTTTCCCCCAGCCGCCTCGTTTTCATTTGACTGCACCTTGTATAATGACCCTTTTCGTTCAGTTCACAATTCACTGACGGAAAAAAAAAAAAATCGCAGCACCAAGAAGGAGTTGTGTGACATAAACCTTCATTGGTAGGCGTGTTTCTACATTTTGTAAGTAGGCTGTTTAGGTTTTTATGTTGGTAATGCCACGTAGTGCTGTGTATGAAAATCACTGTCTGCGCTGTATGCAGTCTGTGGCTGGTTGGACTCATTGTTGGCATATTCGCTTGTGTAGTGTTGGGCAGTTGGATGTGAACAGCGCGTAGCATTGCGCAGTTGGAGGTCAGCCGCCAGCAATGGTGAATGTGGGGAGAGAGATGCCAGAGTTTTGAGAGGTTACTATGAGCGGAAAAAAGAAATCTGTAAAACTAGATGTCACGAATATATATATATATATATATATATATATATATATATATATATATATATATATATATGACTTTTGAACATTATTAAGGTAAATACATTGTTTGTTCTCTATCAAAATCTTTCATTTGCTAACTATGCCTATCAGTAGTTAGTGCCTTCAGTAGTTAGAATCTTTTATTTAGCTGGCAGTATTGGCGCTCGCTGTATTGCAGTAGTTCGAGTAACGAAGATTTTTGTGAGGTAAGTGATTCATGAAAGGTATAGGTTATTGTTAGTCAGGGCCATTCTTTTCTAGGGATTATTGAAAGTCAGATTGCGTTGCGCTAAAAAATAATGTGTGTCAGTTTAGTGATGATCAGATTGAGTTAAGCGAGAGATGTCTCAGTACGTTCATTTTCACTCTGGTGTTTGAAAATCAAATAACGTAAGAGTTTTTCCAGCATTGTCATTCTTTAATTTTCAAAGGAGAATTTTGAATCTGAAAGATTAGGTGTGTTGAAATTTCAAGCTAGCAGCGTAAGAGTGGCGTTAGTAACTCCACTATGAAGGTGCAAATCAGGTTTGCTTTAAATACATGCTGTAACGGTTGTGAGCGTTAGTTACCTTTGAGATTGGACGTGGCGCGTTGATATTAACCAAGAATGCCTTTAAAGTGACAAAGACGCCATTATCAACACCTCACTGGGTTTGAACGAGGTCGTGTAATACGGCTATGAGAATGTTAAAAAATATATCGGCTCAACCACTTGTTTATAGTGTAAAACACTAAGATTGATGCGTTTCGGAAGTCAAGTGGCCATCATCAGAATAATAAAAAGTAAAAGAACCTGTTAAAACTCGCTAAAATGGAACATGCACCAGGCACAATAAAATTGATAATAAAATTAAAACACCTTGGCTACTTCCCTTGTTGCAGCCCTGTCTTCCAAGGTGCAACAAGGGAAGTAGCCACGATGTTTTAATTTTATTATCAATTTTATTGTGCCTGGTGCATGTTCCATTTTAGCGAGTTTTAACAGGTTCTTTTACTTTTTATTATTCTGATGATGGAAGCTTGACATCCGAAACGCGTCAATCTTAGTGTTTTACACTATAAACAAGTGGTTGAGCCGATATATTTTTTAACATTGACGTTCACAACCACTACCTCTGATCCAGTATGGATAAAATCACGGCTATGAGAATCTGGATGTTCCTTCTGCGACGTTAGAGAAATGCTTGGCAGGACTATAGCCATTCTACATGAAAGCTGGTGGCGGTGGTCACGAGAATGTGTTGTGGATTGGCAAGAGAGCCAACCCACTATGAGAGGAAGCCGAAAGGCACGCGTTTAGCTCACGCAGGCTGGCGTGAGGTCTGGAACAGGACAAGGAAGTTAGACTTTAGCAAAAAAGAACGTAGCTGTTGGAATACTTAACTTTAATCCGTAAATGGTGAACATCGCTCTTGACGGTACATGTTTTACAGCATCAATAGTAACTGGTAATGGCGCCTTGCTAGGTCGTAGCAAATGACGTAGCTGAAGGCTATGCTAACTATCGTCTCGGCAAATGAGAGCGTAATTTGTCAGTGAACCATCGCTAGCAAAGTCGGCTGTACAACTGGGGCGAGTGCTAGGAAGTCTCTCTAGACCTGCCGTGTGGTGGCGCTCGGTCTGCAATCACTGATAGTGGCGACACCCGGGTCCGACGTATACTAACGGACCGCTGCCGATTTAAAGTGTGGTGTCTGGCGGTGACACCACAGAATGTATGGTCACAAGAAGACCGGGCTACGGACGGTCACTTGGCACTACCGAAAAAGAAGACCATCATGTTCGGCGTATGGCTCGAGAGCATCGTATTGCATCTGCAGCATCAATTATAGCAGCAGTTGGCAGCAACGTGACACAACGAACTGTTACAGATCGATTGCTTCAAGGACAGCTCGAGCCAGAGGCCTGTTGCATGCATTCCACTGACCCCAAGCCACCGCCATTTGTGACTTCAGTGGTGTCAAGCCAGAGTTCACTGAAGGGGAGGGTGGAGGTCTGTCGTGTTTTCTTAAGAAAGCTGGTTCTGCCTCGATGCCAGTGATGGCTGTGTATTGGGCTGAACGAGGTCAGTTGCTAGACACATTGCCCCAACACCTTGAGTTATCGTCTAGGGTGCGATTTCACATGACAGCAGGGACACTCCCGTGGTTATCCCACGCACCCTGACCGCAAATCTGTACGTCAGTCTGGTGATTCGACCCGTTGAGCTGCCATTTATGAACATGTAAGGTGGCTATAATTTCGCACCTTACAAGAACTCATCCACACACTTTGCCATTATCTACAAACACAATTAGGTATCATGTGATAGGTTGTACATCGCATATATGAATACATAAAGGAGACTGACATTGTCGCGTACACCTTGTAAATAATTGTTAACCCTTATCGCATGCCCGCATCTCGTGGTCGTGCGGTAGCGTTCTCGCTTCCCACGCCCGGGTTCCCGGGTTCGATTCCCGGCGGGGTCAGGGATTTTCTCTGCCTCGTGATGGCTGGGTGTTGTGTGCTGTCCTTAGGTTAGTTAGGTTTAAGTAGTTCTAAGTTCTAGGGGACTTATGACCACAGCAGTTGAGTCCCATAGTCCTCAGAGCCATTTGAACCAGCCTTATCGCATGAAAGGTGACGGAGTGTCTTTATTATCAGAACGGCGCAATTAATGATTGCCTACCCTAGTAGAGGTTGGAACGCCAGTGGACGTGAAACGGCAGGCAGAACTCAAGCTCTGGGTGGAAGGGTCGCACAGGTGTTGGTCCTGCTTATAAACAGGAAGTAGCTAGACGGACGTCGTGGCATCTGAGCTCTAGAACACAATAAGGTGACTGCCAGCCGCTATTATAGTAAGGGCCGGAAGGATAACTGGATAATACTTCCGAACTTTGCAAATCTTGGACGCAGGTGAGAGGAACGAAGAAGCGGGACCTCGGAAACCACGCAGGCTGGGTTATTTCCTAGGAAATATAGGTTTTTCCTCGCAAAATTTCCGCGCTGGACGACAAAAGACTAAAATATGGTTGGTCAGCGTTCGGAAGAATCTGTAGAGAGGGAGAATATTCCGTGATTTCAGGAATATGATTCGTTTTCAGAATTACGAAGGTGGGGAGCGGAGCCTTGTTGGGAAACCAGCGGTGGAGAGACGAGGTCTTCCGTTGTGAGCGAACGTGTGTGACGGTCGCTCGATATCAGCTTTGTTGGTACAGACGGACTTGCTGTCTTTGCTCTCAGGCGAGTTTATAGTTAGAACAGTTAGTCACTGTACTGTTGCGAACCTATACGATTCTGGACTTCACCTCCGGGTTGGAAGTCGTCATTGAGTACGCAGCGTTCAGTAATTGAGGGCACTTCCTTTGCCTATACTTACGTTGAGACGTTATCTGAACTCCGTCCTTGTGGCTGGGAGTTTGCGTTTCTCGTCTGTAGAACACAGAGAGGAGAAGACAGTATTAGAGTTTATTAGTCAGAGGACCGTCTTCTGCCGTCCTAGTGTTTGAAAGAGTTTATTTGTGGCTGGAGTTCTTCCATCGTCGCAGACGAGTACGAGAACCATCACTTCGACTCACCGGACGCAGTACATACGGTGATATCGCAAATTGCTTCGGCTTATTAGGGCTACAAAAGCTAAACAGCTGTGATCACGTTATTTTATTTCCACTGAGGTCCCACACCACCGTAGATCATCTTTGAAAGTAGTGTGTTCTAGTGTTTGCTACGTAGGTGATGTTAATCATTTCGTGTTATTGACATTAGATCGTGCAATCATAATAAGGGGCAGAGTTGGGCAATTGATTAGTAATTTAACTTAGGAAATGTAAAGTTTTTAATATAAGGTTTTTTTTAATCTGCAATAAATATATAATCAGGAACAACGTTTGTCATTTCGTAGTATTAGTTGCCTTAATCATTCATTTATGTTTAGGTTGTAATTTATATGTTAAAGTCCATTAAGAGATCCTAAGATCTGCTTCAGGGGTAGTCAGACAGGGCCAAATCTTCATTCATTATTATTTTCCGTTGCGCACGTTCATTTTACACCCGCCTGGAGTAGCATCTTGGAAACAACATTCCAGGTGGTGTTTTCCAACAGGATAAGTCTCGCGCACATACAGCTGTTGTAGCCCAACATGCTCCACAGAGTGTCGACATGCCGACTTGACCTCCTCGATCACCACATCTGTCTCCAGTCGAGTACATAAGGGACGTCATCGGACAACTACAGCGTCATCTACAAACAGCATTAACCGTCCCTATATCGACAGACCAAAAGCAGCAGGCATGGCTGACATGCAGCTTGCACGCTTGCATTCAACATCCTGGCGGTTATACCGGCTATTAATGTACCAGCATTTCACGTTTGCAATGGTTTATCTCGCCCTTACACTAATAATCAGCGAAAATTCGCCCCTAGTGTACACAGTTCTGCGAGTGCTATCCAGGAGCACCAAACGCGAGCAAAAAAACATTCTCACCTATATCTGTGACGGGAAACCCCCAGTTGGGAAACGGGGCCAAAATTAGTTGGTTACTGCCGAGTTGCAATTTACAATTTCTTTATTGATTACTTCAACCATTGAAAGTCATTTCTTTATCACTTGACCAGGAACAGATCCAAAAGCTAGTAGGCATGAGTGCCTTTTCAAAACAAATTACTTTACAGTTAACGACCAAGCCATTTGACTTAAAACCGACTTTGATAAAACATTTGGTAACAAATCAAAATTTTCCAAGTAATGAAATTAAAAACTTTACTTTATCGTTAATAGTCAAGCCATTTTACTTAAAACAGACTTTGATAAAGCATTTAATAACAAAATTCAAACTTTCCAAGTAATGAAGCAAAAAAAACACCAATTTGCATACAATTTCGCTACCGAACGTGTAGGGAGCCAACTCCTTTTAAACTTTGGCACAACAAGATATTAAATTACAAGGGCAGGCAGAACCATCATTTTCAAAGGATGCCAAGTAGTTTAAAACAATCAAAGTAAGGACACAGTCATTCACCTTTTACAATAACTAACAATTTTAAAGCCACGTAATTTTAAAAACCCATCAATGAAAGGCAAACTTAACCTTTTCAAGCAGTGGCCAAAAAACAATCAGAGTAATATACAACCATTTAACATTTTACAATAACTAACAACTTTAATACCATGTCCTGCCACCAAAATATCCTGGGATAGAAATAATTAACCGACCGGGTGTAAGGGCGGCTACAATTGTCTCCCGAAGGATGCTCAGGCTAGAAGCGGACTAACAGACCCACAACGCCTCACATTCAGCAATCACATCGACCTCACGCGAGGCCAGGGGAGGAGGAGGAATCAAATCAGGAACCATAATCCCTGCCCAAAAATACACTTCCTCCCAGGCAGTACTAATAAGAAGCCTAAAGATCACTGTCTATAATTACACCGGCGACAGGGACAGGAAATCCGAACGCAGGAGGCCACGAGGCAGAAAAAATGTAATCTAAAACAACAATCACTGCCCAAAAATACACTTCCTACCGGGCAGTACTAGTAAGAAGCGGAAAAGATCACTGTCTATAAATACACCGGCCACAGGGACAGGAAACCCGAACGCAGGAGGTCACAAGGCAGAAAAGACGATGGTTGCACAAACCAAAATTCTTTAATTAACATCTAAACCTTTAACCAACTTAACCTGCAGTTATCAGAGAAACAGCAGGTGAACTCTGATGCAAAGGTTCCTCACACCCGACCGTGTCCACGTCGCCAGCGTACCCAACTGGGCACAGTCACGCAGCCACGTGCTCTGTCACCGGCGCCCTCGTCTTCTCTGCACCCACGGCGGCGAAATACCACTCCTCAGGTTAGGCGAGTTTCTAGTCCATCATTCCCACCTCCCGGCGGAAAATTTAAAGACGTCCGTTGCCGCTTCCACCGAGTAGTGCCTCGGAACCACAGCCGTGACACCCGGGTGCTCACAGCAAGAGCTTACAGCCTTCTCCCGCCAACTCGTCCCACTCGTCTCGCACCGCCAGGATAGACCACGCGGCTTCTCGGAAGAACAGCTAACTCTCCACCGCCACGCCTCGCCGCGGTCTCACCGTACGACATTCTCTAATTCTCGATTTTAAAACCGACCGACCGACTTGTCACCGCTAGGCAACCAACCGGCCATCCCCGCAAAGATCTCATTCCCTTACACAAGGCTTGTAACGCCGGAAATGCATATCCTCCTATTTTCATCTATTGTACTATTATTTTTTTTCCTTGTTTTGTTACCTCAAGATATGACATTTCTGTCTCTTTATATATTGTAATTGTTTTACTGTTTGTATATATATATTTATGCACTTATGTCGATGTATAATTGGTTTGTTTCGTAAATATTATTTGTATTTTTACGCTGGGTCTTGCCTAGGGAAAACTGCTATCGAACGATTACATCGATGGGTCGTGTGAAGAATCAAAGTGTGTAGGATCTTTGGTAGTGTTAACTCTGCCGCGTGGAGCGCGGGCAGTGAGAGTCTGGCGGGAGTAGCGAGTGGAGCAGGTGTTGTGTGACGCTCCCGCGAGTTGCCGCGCTTTCGGGGTTTGGCAGCATGTAATTGCGCTCGACTCGCGATGATAGTTTCTGACATGGTGTCGCGGACGGGAAGCATTAGCTGGCGCACATCAAGAGCCCGTTTCGCCTGGTGACCGTGTCGAGAAGAAGGCGCGCCAACATCCAGCTTCTGCAACAGCGACGGCCGACAATGAGTGACTGTCGCCACCTCCTCGATCGACGGCTTCAAACCTTCAATCAACCAACAAGGAAGACTAAAAGCACGTAAAGTTTCAGAACTGTATGGCAGACCTCAGCTTTTCAAATTGTTCCATTTGCCTCGCAAAATTACAGCAACTTAGCATGAACCTTTGTTGCTCATTGTCCCAATTTCATTGCCAAGCAGGGTCCCTTCCTTTTCCGAAATGAACCCGAGTGTCGTTGAAATTCAAACGCCAGCATTAAAATAATATGATTAGATTTCACTGCTTTAATTTCAAAGTTCAGTAGCTGGCTACAATATTTAGGTTACACGAGCACAAATTTAGAGTGCGAGTTTTGTTAGCATATTTTAGCTTACCTGTGACTGCAGCTCAGCTTGGTACGTACTAAATTTTACTATTGTTAATAGTTCAGAATCATTTAATTCAAGTTCAAAGTTAAATCTCTTGTTTCTAAATTGCGTAGAGTCAAGTTGCTTTTGAAATGATTGTTGAGGTAGTCCAAGACTAACCGTATTTTACTGGATTTCGATGTGCTTCAGAAAGAAAGCTCACTATCAACTTCAGTCACTAAATTAACTTTCGATTTTCCGGTTTTATTAATTCTTTTGCTAAATTAAGTCAGAGTGTAGCGAAATTTATTACTTCTGACAAACTTTCAGTTTTCACACTACACGTGTCAACCTTCAGTTGCCACGCTTCTAGTGTTAATTATATGTGTAATAACCTTTCTTTTTCAGTTACTATAGTAATTGTCCTTAGGACTGGCGACCGTGATTTCCCCCAAATCTCAAATATCTAATTACCGCTAGTTAATTGTTAACGTAACGGCCGCACATTTACTTTCTTTATTAACTTTACCCCATTTCAAAATTAATTTCCACCAGTTTCATTTGCATTTTTCCTTTCATTTAGATGTGACCCTTTCCTCCCTCTTTACCGATAGATTAACTTCGGTGACGATTGCTTTTCCCAAATTTCCATTAGGTACACGCGGTTTAATTTTTCACTGTCATTAAGGTCGATAAGTGAGGGGGGAGGTTACAGGCTAACAGGGAGCAACGAGTCGAAGATCGATAAGGCCAGACACGCCGCCAGAGGGGAATCTCAACAGAATCGTACGCAGCTTAACGATAAATATGAAAGAATCAATTAACGATGGAATGGAAGGACTCAGAACAATCTTTACAGCGCGATATACGAGGTGTGGCTAGAAAAAAACCGGACTAGTACTGGTGAAACAATAAAACGAATGCAATAAAGCTGAAAGTCGCGTGGCCTGTCACGTGACTCTCGCTCCGCCTACTGCTCGAGTTTCATCTGCCTCCTGCACTACAGTCTGCCCGTGGCGTCTGTTTTAAGTAGTTGACGTTTTGTCTGTGCGTCGGAAAATGTTGAGTGTACAGAAAGAACAGCGTGTTAACATCAAATTTTGTTTCAAACTAGGAAAATCTGCAAGTGAAACGTTTGTAATGTTACAACAAGTGTACGGCGATGATTGTTTATCGCGAACACAAGTGTTTGAGTGGTTTAAACGATTTAAAGATGGCCGCGAAGACACCAGTGATGACACTCGCACTGGCAGACCATTGTCAGCAAAATCTAATGCAAACATTGAAAAAATCGGTAAACTTGTTCGACAAGATCGCCGTTTAACAATCAGAGCAGTGTCTGAGTTAACAGGAGTTGACAAGGAAAGTGTTAGGCAGATTCTTCATGAAAGTTTCAACATGAACAAAGTGTGTTCAAAAATGGTTCCAAAGTGTCTCACAATTGAACAGAAGGAACGCCGAAGAATGATTTGTTCTGACATCCTGGAAAACATTGAAAGTGATCCCACCTTCTTACAAAATGTTATTACTTGCCCGCATCTCGTGGTCGTGCGATAGCGTTCTCGCTTCCCACGCCAGGGTTCCCGGGTTCGATTCCCGGCGGGGTCAGGGATTTTCTCTGCCTCGTGATGGCTGGGTGTTGTGTGATGTACTTATATTAGTTAGGTTTAAGTAGTTCTAAGTTCTAGGGGACTGATGACCATAGATGTTAAGTCCCATAGTGCTCAGAGCCATTTGTTATTACTTGCGATGAATCGTGGTTTTTTACTTACGATCCCGAAACTAAACGCCAATCGATGCATTGGAAAACTCCTGGTTCTCCACGACAAAAAAAAAGCACGAATGTCAAAATCGAAATTCAAGGCAATGATGATTTTTTTTTTTTTTTTGACATGAAAGGGATTGTGCACATTGATTGGGTACCAGAGGGACAAACAGTGAATCAGCATTACTACATTAGCGTCCTGGCTACCCTACATGAGCGAGTACGGAGAAAACGGAACGATTTGTGGAGAAAAAAGTCATGGATCCTTCACCAAGACAATGCCCCAGCTGACAGTCCGTTGTCAGTGAAGACGTTTTTGGCAAAACACAACATTCCCATCTTAGATCATCCACTCTACTCACCTGATTTGGCCCCCTGTGACTTTTTTCTTTTCCCTAAAGTCAAGTCAGCTTTGAAAGGAACTAGATTTGAGACTGTTGAAGCAGTAAAAGAAAAAGCGACGGAAGTAATGTATGGACTTACCGAAAATGATCTGCAGCATTGCTATGAACAGTGGAAAATTCGTATGGAGCGGTGTAGAGACCGAGGAGGAGAGTACATTGAAGGAGATAACATGAAATTGTAAATAATTGTAAATAAATGTTTTTTCCAGCATCAGTCCGGTTTTTTTCTAGCCGCACCTCGTATGTTGAGAGCCGACACACGGCTCAGTATCCTAGCGGTAAGAAGTGGACCTTACAGGAGATGCCCTGAGGGACGGAGTGAGCTTCCGCCCAGCCCCCACGGCCGGGCACCTTCCCGGCTGCAGCCCTCGGCGGACGTCTCCAGTTTCCCGGAAGGGAAGACGACCCTGGGGCTCGCGTCCCCAGGGCCCCGGGAAGCGGCACCCTCGGCTCCGGAACCTCTGCATCGCCTCAGGAAGCGGCGCGCTTCTGTCGTCGAGTCTGCGAGCGCGCCGCCACCTATAACCACGAAGGCTCTCCTCATTAGCAACAACACTCGGGCCCTCTGCGCACTCCAGGAAATTGGCTTCCCTACAGTGCAGCAGACGAGGAGTGTTTGTGACTGGCTGGTACAGTCGTTAAGTTGTTTAACCAGCCAAAAGTTGCGCCCCTTTACCTCCCATCTACCGTCGCTCTGCACCTGTGAGGTTGAAACGTCCCCTTAGAAAAATTAATGAATGACTGTGCTGATAAACCTCTTACGTTATTTGTTTTTCAAACAGCTGAGCAAAACTGACGTACTCAGACATTACTCTCTTTACTTATTCTGATCAACACTAAACTGACACACAATATTTTTAGCGCAACGCAATCTGACTTTCAAAAATCCATAAAAAGAATGGCCCTGACTAACAATAACCTACACCTTTCATGAACCACTTACCTCACAAAAATCTTCGTTACTCGAACTACTGCAATACAGCGAGCGCCAATACTGTCAGCTAAATAAAAGATTCTAACTACTGAAGGCACTAACTACTGATAGGCATAGTCAACAAATGAAAGATTTTGATAGACAACAAACAATATATTTACCTTAATAGTGTTCAAAAGTCATTATGACATCCAGTCTTACAAATTTACTCTCTCTAATAAACACACGTCCAGATCATCCGCTCTCAAAACTCCGCCATCTCACTCCGCACATCCACCACTGCTGGCGGCTCACCTTCAACTGCACAACGCTATGCGCTGTTAACAGCCAACTGCCCAACACTACAATAGCAAATTGCAACAATGCAAACCAGCCACAGACTGCACATAGCACAGTCAGCGATTTTCATATAGAGCGCTACGTGACGTTACCAACATAAAAACCTAAACAGCCTACTTACACGGTGCTTTATCAATATTTACCAGTAAAACGAATTTCCAAACAGCTGGACGCTTTGGAAACTCGCGGATAAAATAGGAAACAATAAATTTACGTAAATAATAAACTTCGTCGCATTTTAAAGTGAACAAATAAGTGATACGGACAGCAGGAGTACTGACTTCTGACTTTCTGTCAACCTCTGAGGTGCGCGCGGCTAGCGTTACGTTAAGGCAGGCTTCACAAGGAGCGATTGACAAGGGAAGTGTTCCTGATCGAACAGGAGTTCGGTGTTCTAATTCTATTGAGAAGCTTAACGTGCCACTTTCACTAGAACGGTGAAAGCATTCCATTGCGTTACTCTTAGTTTGCCCACTGCAATAATTTAAAAATGCACATGAGGTTCCTTAACAGGATTCATGAAACACTATGCGGAACCATAGTAGGCATATTTGGCGAAATCAATATCTGAACACACCTCAGAATCAAATGCTTGAGCTGCAAAATGAAATGCCTGTTGAATCACATTCTTGAATAGAGTAACATGTGCGGAGGCATTACGCTTGCCAGGAATTTTGAAGCATGGGCTCTTAGACTGGAGCAGACAGCATGTTATGAATAATAGAAGGCATTTTAATTATGTAAATCCTATTTCCTAATTTAACGTCGAAGTCACTGCAGAAAGTCCTTATAGAGTCTGTTATCATTCATTCATAAACTCGTATTTTGTATTGTCAGAGGGAATATATATCCAAAGGCTGTACGTATTTTGTTGCTTTTGACGGAATGATCATACAGTCAGTGTCTTTACTCACAAATGAATCATTTCCAATTGTTGTGTCCTTGTGAGCAGCCCAAGAATCACAAAGTAGAATACACTTCCGTTTATTTGCGACAACAAGCACGAAGACGTATTTTATAAGACATTTTGACATTTTCCCACTTGCGCTAGGCTCCAAATGTGTGTCTCGGTGAAGATCGTCTACAACAGGCTTGTTAAGTTTCGGGCCGAAAGTTTTCTTCTGATGACAAATAACAGTTCTTCTGTTCGGTGTCCGCTCACTAAGAGGGCAACATCTATTGTAAGAGTTGTATTGTGTGCAGACTGGACCAAGGCAACTACTGGTTTTTCCGCTTTTTTAGATAGTGTCGCACCAGGAATCAGTTCATGGTAAAATCCACTTTGATCAGTGTTCCCAAATGCAGTGTGGCCGCATCTGGAAACTTGCTGTTTTCTGGTTTATTTCTTGGAGAGAATGGGCCCCAGCTTGGCGAATATCTTGGTCTTCCTGTACACTTGTGGTTGTCACGAACGCAGTGATGTTTCTGTGGCAAATTCCGTACTCCTTCTTGAGACGTGCTATGAAAGCTACAGAACATGCCCAATTTCTCTTGCTTTTTGCATTGCCCAAAATTTCAGGTGCCGGTAGTGGACACATTTTCCTTCATCCCTTGCTACGTCAAACTGGAATAAAATAGTTCAAATGTCTCTAAGCACTATGGGACTTAACATCTGAGATCATCAGTCCCCTAGACTTAGAAGTAATTAAACCTAACTAACCTGAGGATATCACACACATCCATGCCCGAGGCAGGATTCGAACCTGCGACCGTAGCAGCAGCGCAGTTCCGGACTGAAGCGCCTAGAACCGCTCGGCCAAAGCGGCCGGCACAAGAACTCCAAGTGTCCTCAGATCTGTATCTGTCTCGATCACGAACAAAATTGTGCAACACACAGCAAGTTTTTGTAATATCTTCAGAAAATTCTGGGGATGCATTCGAAAGCTGATCAAAAATTGTGCGCTATTTAGCAAAAATACACCCAAAATATTTTCTAGCGCTACAGAGACTGTATCTGAAAACTCTGAAAAGAAGTTGTCTCAGTATTAACGCAGTAACATTGAGCATAATCGACTGGCAATTCACATTGTGCAGAAAGAGTTTAAACACAGGTGTTAAGACTATTAAGATATAACACTGAATGAAAAGTCCACTAGTCCGTTGTACCTGTGTTCATTATAGTCGTTTAGAGACCCACTCAACCGGTTTCGCAACCTTTAAGTTTCATCTTCTGGTGTGTATAAGTGCTACATCATGTGGTATAGGGACTTGTTACAAAATGCCACAGAGGCAAACCGTCTCAGTAGCCAGACGGCAGCCACAGCACTCTCTCCGACAACATACAGGGCACCTCGTAGCTTGCGTTGTCAGCTGCTACGATTATTATTATGTTGGTGACAAACAAACGTAAGCGTGTCGGCTTTCGGACCCAGTACTTTCCTGGATAAAATGTACGAGGGGCATCGTCTGTTGCTTAACACAAGCCGACAGGTACATGTTTTAATCGGTAGTGTGATGTGAATTTACGATTTTGGAAATTTGTGGTAAGGTCTTATGGGACCAAACTGCTGAGGTCATAGGTCCCTAAGCTTATACACTACTTAGCCTAACTTGAACTAACTTACGCTAAGGACAACACACACACCCATGCCCGAGGGAGGACTCGAACCTCCGACTGGGGAATTCACGATTTTAACACAGACTGGACATTCATCAATGATGATGGCTTTTAACAACTGAGGAGGGCTGAGAACTTTGCCTAGCCACGCCAGCTGTTACTCTGCGGCATTCTGTAAACGAGAAGATACAGCTTAAAAAGTTGCGAAACTGGTTGTGTGTGTATCTATTCGAACTGAATAAAGACAGCTACAGCGGATTATTGGACTTTTCATTCAGTTTTATATTTTCATAGCTTCAACACCTGTATTTAAACACCTGTTGTACTGTATGAATTGTCGCTCTATTATGTATAACTATTTTACCTGTGGCTACCACTGTTTTAAAATTGTCTGAAACCTTAAGCACCGGCGATTAGCAGAGAGAAGTAATCTCAGTCTTCGTTCAGTTGCTTATGTTGAGGGAATTTAGTTTGATTGTCAAATGACGTCTTACGAAGAAATAAATTCTTGAACACAGACCTGTCTCGCGATCCTCTATTTGCTCCTTTGTCAACGAACATGAGTCTGTGGTGGGAATAACACATGGCCAGAAACAATATCGAGATAACTTTTGTGTATGACAAGTACATGTTTACCATTTGTAGCCGCCACAAAGTTGTGTAAATTGGCTACCTTTTTAGTAAATCTTCCTTCGAGAAATAGTGGCACCTAGAATTTACTTTTAAACGACAGGGTGACGCAGGGGAACGGGAAATTTTGAACGTTACAGTTGGCAGCACTGTAGCGCCGGCAGATGTTCGAAACTTTGCACAATTGATGTGATTTAGTAATCATGGAGAATTGGACTGGTGCGGAACGTGCAGTAGCTGTGAGAGCGTTTTACAAAAATGGTGGTAGTGCGACTGCCGCGCAGAGAACAATTCGACAGCATTACCAGCTTGGACGTCATGGACGTGTCCCATCTGCGCATGCGATTACAACGTGGGTGCGTAATTTTGAAGAAACAGGATCTGCCTTGAAAAAGAAACCTCCAGGTGGCATTCCAACGGTACGTATCCCAGAGAACATTGCAGCTGCTAGAGCTGCAATCGAGAGAAGTCCTCGCCGCTCCGTTCGACAGCATGCATCTTCGCTAGGGATTAAGCGACGAAGCTTACAAAGAATAATGCACGAATTAGACTTCCATCCCTATAAGTTGCAGATTGTGCAACACTTACATGAACGAGGCCCAGCGTCACGTATGGAGTTTAGTAGCCAGATATTGGCTAAAATCAACGAGGACGCGAATTTCCTTGGTAACTTATGGATATCAGACGAAGCCCATTTCCACCTGAACGGATTCGTGAACAAACAGAATTTTCGTTATTGGGCACAGGACAATCTTTGTGAGTTTCACCAGCGACCACTACATAGCGCCAAGGTCACAATATGGTGTCATGGTGTTATCGGCCCTAATTTTTTTGAACGAGAGGATGGTAGTGCAGTGACAGTAACATCCGCTCGATATGTTGAAATCCTTCAAACATTCTTTACACCGAGACTGTACGAGCTTAATCTTAAAATCGAAAACATGTGGTTTCAGCAGGACGGAGCTACGTCACACACTGCTCGACAATCGATGGCAGCAGTTCGTCAATTGTTTGGAAGACGCATTATTTCACGTAACGGTGACATTGCATGGCCTGTGAGATCCCCTGATCTTAGTGTGTGCGATGTCTTCCTGTGGGGATATCTTAAAGGCAAGGTGTACCGTACACGTCCTGCAACAATCCATGAACTGAATGAGAACATTGAAAACGAAATCACTGCCATTCCCCAAGATTTGCTACACCGCGCATTCCAGAGTTTTCATAACAGGCTGTTAGAGTGTCAACGCCGAATGCGAGCACATCTGTCCGATGTCATCTTTAAAAGGTAAAGAGACACTTTTGGACATTTTGACTGTAAAGACATACTGAATAATGGCATACTGAATACATTCACTTTCGTTAGTAAATTACTAGTTTTATGAATTTATTCATGGAAATGACGTTATTTCGAAATTTCCCGTTTGCCTGCGCCACCATGTACTTCTCTTTGATTTTCTTGGTCAGTAACAGAAATAAAAGAGAGGTACCCTGCGTATCAGACTCCATGATGGAACAAAACACTGCGACATGGCAGCAGCGGCAGATCCAAGCGACGACAAAGAAGCACTTCTCGGTGGCTCTAACGCAACACTGCTGTGCTCATGTGGTTCCACGTGTACAGGCACCATGAACCAGTGTACAGGCACTATGAACCACATGACCACAGCAATATGCTGCATGCACCTTATTGTCGACACTCGCAAATAATCCGATGGTTACAGCCTTCTGAAGAAGGGCACGAAATGCCTGAAAGCTATTAAGAAATTATATTTCTTTTTTGTATGAGGGCTGACTGAAAAGTAAAGCCTCCACCTTCGTAACTCTTCAATAGTTGGCAGCATTGTTATGCGGCGGGTACTGGCTTGTTTCGTAGCCTCTTCTCTACAGCTCCACTTGGCGGGAAGCCTTAGCATTGGAACGGTTGTGTTGTTTAGTGTTAAGTATGGAAACCTCTGCAGACGGTGGTCAAAGCGATTTAAGCAACGTGCAGTCATTGAATTCTTGATAGCAGAAGGTGTCACCCCAAAGGAGATTCATCAGAGAATGAAAGCAGTTTATGGTGATTGTGTTGTTGTGAGTAGTGTGCGTCGTTGGGCGAGTAAGTTTAAAGATGTTGAGGCGGGAACATCTGACCTGCGTGACAAACAAAGAGTTGGACATCCTGTGATAGCAACCACCGAGTTTCGCAAGCAAAATGTTGACAAACTGATTCAGGATGATCGTCGTATCACTCAGAGAGAAACTGCGAGCACAAATTGGTTCAAATGGCTCTGAGCACTATGGGACCTAACTTCTGAAGTCGTCATTCCCCTAGAACTTAGACCTACTTAAACCTAACTAACCTAAGGACATCACACACATCCATGCCCGAGGCAGGATTCGAACCTGCGGCCGTAGTGGTCGCGCGGTTCCAGACTGTAGCGCCTAGAACCACTCGGCCACCCCGGCCGGCAAACTGCGAGCACAATCGGCATTTCACAAGAACGTGTGGGTCACATTATTGCGTTACTTGGCAAACCACATACTTCACGTGCCACCGCAGCAGAACTTAAGAGACTGAATCTCACCACCGTACGGCATCCTCCATACAGTCCAGATTTAGCACCGTCTGACTTCCATCTGTTCCTGATAATGAAAGACCATCTGCGAGGACATCATTAAGCCTCTGATGAAGACGTTGAGAGAACTGTGAGACTGTGGTTGTGGAAACAGAGTGTCAATTTCTTCCATGACGGCTTCAGGAAACTTGTTCATCGCTGGCAGAAATGTATCCAATTGGCTGGTGATTATGTGGAAAAGTGAATATTGGTAATTAAAGATCACATTCTAAGGATTATTTCTGCGTTTGATTTATTAAAATATTCCCATCCAAACCCAGCTAATGAAGGTGGAGCCATTACTTTCCATTCAACCCATGTAGCTGGTTGCTGATTATTTCTACACGCAGAGGCGGACGAAACTATTCAGACACAGGTCACATGCGTATCACCCGGTCAATTGTGACTGGTGCATACACAGAATGTGTATCTGTGTATGTGCCATAATGCAGGGAATCTTTCCAAAGACGGCGACTATGCGAATGTGACCGAACCCTCTACCTGGAACGATTAGTTCTGTGTTACCACCACAGGAGTGTGCTTCACGCGGGACAAAAGTAATCAGACATCGCCCCGCTTGACAACGTAACCGCAGTCTGAAGGCACGACTCGGCGGAAGAAGCGGTCAGTGTACGCAAGGCAGCTATCTCGTAATACCGGAAAGCACAGGTCTCGTCAAAAAAGACCAACGTAGCAGCATGCCTCGTAAAGGTAGGGAAACGACAGTGGAAGAGCAAAGGCTTACTGTGCGGCTGCATAGGGAGGTAAATGCATACGCAGAAATAGGCAAGGTCGTCAACCGAAGCCGAAAAACCATATTTAGTGTCGTCCAGAAATGGAAAGAAGAAAAAGCTCTCGTCAGCCGTCCACGACAGGGGCGTCCTCAGAAACTCACGAACGGAGAGACGAGACGGAGATAGTTCGAATGGTGAAAAACGGCCCATGCTACAGCGGCAGGACTCGCAGAAGGCGTTGGTACCGAAGTTAGTGTTAGAACAGTGAGCAGATGCCTGAACAATGCTGGTTACAATGTCACCAAGCCGCAAACCGTTCGTCAGTAAGTGTAACTCAAAAAAGCGGATGGCTTTTGCAGAAGAATTTGTCGGCAAGGAGTGACCTTTTGGGACAAGATTCTGTGAAGTGACGAATGCAAATTTACTTCGAGACACGTGGATGGCCGCAGTTTAGTGTGGCGTCAAGCAAACACAGGGTGGGAGCCCAAAACCATGCAAGCAACTATCAAATATGGAGGCGGCAGTGTGATGGTGTGGGAATGCACGTCTTCCTGAGATACTGGCGAGCTTGGCTTTATTGAAGGCACCATGGACAAATTTGTCTATCTCGATATACTCAAACAAAATCTGTCGAGAAGCGCTGCGAAGTTGGATCTTGGAGGTGACTTTTATTTCCAGCAAGACAATGATCCTAAGCCTACGGCCGAAATTGTCAAACTGTAGATCCTATACCCCACCGCAGTCTGCGGACCTCAATTCCATCGCAAACAGCTCGAAGGAACTGAAAACGGGGCTACACAAACGACATGTGAGCAGTTTGATACATTTGCGTGCATTGATAAAGGAAGAATGGATGAATTTCGGTTCAGATATAACGAAAAACGTTGTTTACCCCATGCCTGATGACTGTAATACAGAGAAAGGGACGCATTACCAAATACTGAGTGCTGAGTGTCTGAACACTTTTCCCCATATACATATGAAGATATGTTCAGATTGACATACACTATGTGATCAAAAGTATCCGCACACTCCCAAAAACATACGTTTTTCATCTTAGGTACATTATGCTGCCACTTACTGCCAGGTACTCCATATCAGCGACCACAGTAATCATTAGACATCGTGAGAGAGCAAAATCGGGTGCTCTGCAGAACTCAAGGACTTCGAACGTGGTCAGGTGATTGGGTGTCATACGTCTGTATGCGAGATTTCTACACTCCTAAATATCCCTAGGTCCACTGTTTTCGATGTGATAGTGAAGTGGAAACGTGAAAGGACACGTAAAGCACAAAAGCGTACAGGCCGAACTCGTCTGTTGACTGACAGAGACTGCCGACAGTTGAAGAGGGTCGTAATGTGTAATAGGCAGACATCTGTTCAGATCATCACACACGAATTCCAAACTGCGTCAGGATCCACTGCAAGTACCATGACAGTTAGCCAGAAGGTGAGGAAACTTGGATTTCATGGTCGAGCGGCTGCTCATAGGCCACACATCACGCCCGTCAATGCCAAATGACGCCTCGCTTGGTGTAAGGAGCGTAAAAATTGGACAATTGAACAGTGGAAAAACGTTGTGTGGAGCGACGAATCACGGTACACAATGCGGCGATCCGATGGCAGGGTGTGGGTATGGCGAATGCCCGGTAATCGTCATCTACCGGCGTGTGTAGTGCCAACAGTAAAATCCGGAGGCGGTGGTGCTATGGTGTGGTCGTGTTTTTCATGGAGGGGACTTGCACCTCTTATTGTTTCGCGTGGCACTATCGCAGCACAGGCCGACATTGATGTTTTAAGCACCTTCTTGCTTCCCACTGTTGAAGAGCAATTCGGGGATGGCGATTGCATCTTTCAACACGATCGAGCACCTAACGGCCTGTGGCAGAGTGGTTACACGGCAATAACATCCCAGTAATGGACTGGCCTGCACAGAGTCCTGACCTGAACCCTATAGAACGCCTTTGGGTTGCTTTGGAATGCCGACTTCGTGTCAGGCCTCACCGACCTACATCGGTACGTCTCCTCAGTCCAGCGCTCCGTGAAGAATGGGCTGCCATTCCCCAAGAAACCTTTCAGCACCTGATTGAACGTATGCCTACGAGAGTGGAAGCTGTCATCAAGGCTAAGGGTGGGCCAACACTATATTGAATTCGAGCATTACCGATGGAGGGCGCCACGAACTTGTAATTCATTTTCAGCCAGGTGTCCGGATACTTTTGATCACATAATGCATGTAGACTACTGGCCATTTAAATTGCTACACCAAGATGAAATGCAGATGATAAACGGATATTCATTGGACAAATATATTATACTAGAACTGACATGTGATTACATTTTTACGCAATTTGGGTGCATAGATCCAGAGAAATCAGTACCCAGAACAACCACCTCTGGCCGTAATAACAGCTTTGATACGCCTGGGCATTGAGTCAAACAGAGCTTGGATGGCGTGTATAGGTACAGCTGCCCATGCAGCTTCAGGACGATACCACAGTTCATCACGAATAGTGACTAGCGTATTGTGACGAGCCAGTTGCTCGGCCACCATTGACCAGACGTTTTCAATTGGTGAGAGATCTGGAGAAAGTGCTGGCCAGGGCAGCAGTCGAACATTTTCTGTATGCAGAAAGGCTCGTACAGGACCTGCAACATGCGGTCGTACAATATCCTGCTGAAATGTAGGGTTTCGCAGGGATCGAATGAAGGGTAGAGCCACGGGTCGTAACACATCTGAAATGTAACGCCCACTGTTGAAAGTGCCGTCAATGCGAACAAGAGGTGACCGAGACGTGTAACCAATGGCACCCCATACCATCACGCTGGGTGATACGCCAGTAAGGCGATGACGAATACACACTTCCAATGAGCGTTCACCGCGATGTCGCCAAACACGGATGCGACCATCATGATGCTGTAAACAGAACCTGGATTCATCCGAAAAAATGACGTTTTGCCATTCGTGCACCCAGGTTCGTCTTTGAGTACACCATTGCAGGCGCTCCTGTCTGTGATGCAGCGTCAAGGGTAACCGCAGCCATGGTCTCCGAGCTGTTAGTCCATGCTGCTGCAAACGTCGTCGAACTGTTCGTGCAGATGGTTGTTGTCTTGCAAATGTCCCCATCTGTTGACTCAGGCATCGAGACGTGGCTGCACGATCCGTTACAGCCACGCGGATAAGATGCCTGTCATCTCGACTGCTAGTGATACGAGGCCGTTGGGATCCAGCGCCGCGTTCCGTATTACCCTCCTGAACCCATCGATTCCATAATCTGCTAACACTCATTGGATCTCGACCAACGCGAGCAGCAATGTCGCGATACGATAAGCCTCAATCGCAATAGGCTACAATCCGATCTTTATGAAAGTCGGAAACGTGATGGTTCGCATTTCTCCTCCTTGCACGAGGCATCACAACAACGTTTCACCAGGCAACGCCAGTCAACTGCTGTTTGTGTATGAGAAATCGGTTGGAAACTTTCCTCATGTCAGCACGTTGTAGGTGTCGCCAACGGCGCCAACCTTGTGTGAATGCTCTGAAAAGCTAATCACTTGCATATCAATAGTATCTTCTTCCTGTCGGTTAAATTTCGCGTCTGTATCACGCCATCTTTGTGGAGTAGGAATTTTAATGGCCAGTAGTATATTATACATCTGTAAAGAATAAAATATATGTTTTGATTTAAAAACACATTTAAGGTTTACTTCTCTAATTATTCCCAGTGTCAATACTTTTGTCCGCCTCTGTAAACAAACAAATACTCACACTTCCGCCTACCGAAGTATTTCGCATTGCTGCTGGAGTACGCGGTGCATCGCGGAAGCGGGAATGACGTGGGGCGTTGTTGCTAGCGGTGGCCGACGTGTGCCGTAAGCGCATCCGGACTGACGCTGCGCTTCCGCTTCCCCGAGTGACGGGAATAGCGACCCACATTCCGGGAAGCGCCGAAGCCGGCAGTAGGTGAGCGCGCGACGGAAGTGCAGATCCGCGCAGACCCGCCCAGAAAGCGCCGGTAGTTTTCCGAGCGGTCACCGCGACGCGCTGCGCGTCGTCACCTGAGGTTGCGTCGCGTTGCGCAACGTGACGTCGACGTGCTCGGCGCACTGGCGGCGGCGGCGCAGAAGCTGAGAAGCGCGCGAATGCGGCGCAGTTTTCCGAGAGCAGCGGCTACTGCGCGCGCGAGGCGGACACGTGCTGGCGAGGTTGCACTTTTCGTTTAACATTGCGCTCCATGTGTCACACCCGTCACGAGTCTTCGTCATGACGTCGCCATCTTGCAAGACGGTTGCAACTTAACACGTCGCAATGGCTCGCGATTTTCTCGGCCGCGCTGCTTTCTAGCCGACGCTCACATCATCTTCAACAGTTTCCTGCCCCAGGCTGGGTCTGTTAGGATTGTAGGCCTCGCCATCTTATCCTGTTTTTCCACCATCTTCCTGTGTTCGTTCCGCAGTCCTCGTCTCTTGTTTTCAACATTCAACACACTCCTCCACACCTGCAGCCGTCTATCCCTCGGTCTTTCTCTTCGTCATTTCCTTCGCATCTCCATTTCGAGTATTTTCTTACGAATCCTCTTGTTTTCCATACTCCCTGTATATTGAGCAAGCAGTAAAGGAAACAAAAGAAAAATTCGGAGTAGGTATTAAAGCCCATGGAGAAGAAATAAAAATGTTGAGGTTCGCCGATGACATTGTAATTCTCTCAGAGACAGCAAAGGACTTGGAAGAGCAGTTGAACGGAATGGCAGTGTCTTGAAAGGGGGGTATAAGACGAACATCAACAAAAGCAAAACGAGGATAATGGAATGTAGTCGAATTAAGTCGGGTGATGCTGAGGGAATTAGATTAGGAAATGAGACACTTAAAGTAGTAAAGGAGTTTTGCTATTTGGGGAGCAAAATAACTGATCATGGTCGAAGTAGAGAGGATATAAAATTTAGACTGGCAATGGCAAGGAAAACATTTCTGAAGAACATCGAGTATAGATTTAAGTGTCAGGAAATCGTTTCTGAAAGTATTTGTGTGGAGTGTAGCCATATATGGAAGTGAAACATGGACGATAAATAGTTTCGACAAGAAGAGAATAGAAGCTTTAGAAATGTGGTGCTGCAGAAGAATGCTGAAGATTAGATGGGTAGGTCACATAACTAATGAGGAGGTATTGAATAGAATTGGGGAGAAGAGGAGTTTGTGGCACAACTTGACAAGAAGAAGGGACCGGTTGGTAGGACATGTTCTGAGGCATCAAGGAATCACAAATTTAGCATTGGAGGGCAGTGTGGAGGGTAAAAATCGTAGAGGGAGACCAAGAGATGAATACACTAAGCAGATTCAGAAGGATATAGGTTGCAGTAGGTACTGGGAGATGAAGAAGCTTGCACAGGCTAGAGTAGGATGGAGAGCTGTATCAAACCAGTCTCAGGACTGAAGACAACAACAACAACATAAGTGCCCATACCATCTTGGCCTTGAAGTTTCTATCCTGCTCTGCAAGGGTTCCTCTTTCCCTTTCTCCATTGCCCTTTCATTCCTCATTCTGTCTCTCCTTGTTACTCCTATCCTTCTTCTGAGGAACTTCATTTCACATGCCTGTAACCTGCTTACACCTCTTTTCTTCATGACCCATGTTTCAGATGCATGGGCGAGCACTGAGACGTAGTAACTTCTGTGTATCACTTCTTTGCTTTTTTGTGGGACGTCCTTGTTACAAACCAGGCTCCTAACATTTTGTAGGAATGCTTCTGCCTGTCTGCCAGGTTTACTGATCTCTTTCTCATTTATTCCATTTTCCTCTTCCATTTCCTAGCCGACCGTAGTGGCCGAGCGGTTCTAGTCGCTACAGTCTGGAACTGCGAGACCGCTACCCTCGCAGGTTCGAATCTTGCCTCGGGCATGGATGTGTGTGATGTCCTTAGGTTAGTTAGGTTTAAGTAGTTCTAAGTTCTAGGGGACTGATGACCTCAGCAGTTAAGTCCCGTAGTGTTCAGAGCCATTTGAACCATTTTTCCATTTCCTACAAAATTAAGATTCCATACTACAAAAGTATAATTATTAGTGGAATTACTGAAAAGAAACCATTGACTACGAACTTAGAAGTTGTCTTTCTACTTGCAATTATTTTCCTGCTGCGAAAAGGAGGAAAGAAGCAAACAAGCCCAAATTTCATGTTGAGGCCTTTTGGATGAGAAGGAATTCAAATGGCTCTGAGCACTATGGGACTTAACATCTGAGGTCATCAGTCCCCTAGAACTACTTAAACCTAACCAACCTAAGGACAGCACACACAGCCGTGCCCGAGGCACGATTCGAACCTGCGACCGTAGCGCTCGCGCGGTTCCTGACTGAAGCGCCTAGAACCGCTCGGTGAGAAAGGTTTACTTAGGGCTACTATAATCAGACGTCCCGGTTTTTAGCGGTATAGTGAGCCGTCCCGCCTGTGTCCCAACTTTTCGACACCCTATAACAAAAAAAAAAAAAAAAAAAAAAGGTTCAAATGGCTCTTAACACAATGGGACTTAACTGCTGAGGTCATCAGTCCCCTAGAACTTAGAACTACTTAAACCTAAGGACATCACACACATCCATGCCTTAGGCAGGATTCGAACCTGCGACCGTAGCGGTCTCATGGTTCCAGACTGTAGCACCTAGAACCGCTCGGCCACCACGGCCGGCACTGATAACAATTCAAAATAAAATGCGTATCGTTTTTTTAAAAAAATGTCGAGAACATCCGAAACTAATTTCGGAAGTTTCGATTGTGATAACCAAGGTTGTATTACTACCACCAAGCTGTTGCTTTCTGAAGAGAGTTTTGTCCCCTCCCCCCTTCTCTCTCATTGGCCGACTACACTCGTCGCATTGTAAAATTACCGTAACAAAAACACACAAAACAATAAAGTTGCCACTGTCTTCAAAATAACTGAATCTGGCTTGGATCAACTACTTGAAAGTCAATTAATACACTGAACTTTATAAAGTTACCGAATTATGTTGATAAAATGCTGCAATAAAAATTCTTGAAGTTGTCGAGTTAAATATTATTATGTGCAGAAAGTGAGGCGCTGGATGATCTCGTTGGACACATACTAAACTTGAGTAATCTACGTTGAAAATATGATCAAAAGTCCGAATCCGGGTGTAACAGCAACTGACTAGGGTAAGCAAATATCTCACGTTTATTTGTGCCACACATTTTTTTGAATTTCGAAGTAATTTATTTCCATCTTGAAGTCATCCAGATAACGAGGAAGCAACAGTATGACTGAGCTAAATTAGCGGAGTGTACTCCTTAAAGAATCTTTGCATATTTACAAACTAGACAGGCACAAAGGCCACCTCAAAAGCTCTTGCAAAACTTGCCTAGTACAGTGGTACCCCATGGGCCTTATATGCATTTAGCCACAATATCGGTCATTGTTAAAACCAGAAAATCAATTAAATACAGTGAAATCTGACATATATCCGAACATAAAATGACGCAGTATGAATCGCAAAATAAAACGTCATTAGGCAGTAAATGAGTCTCGTTACAGAACGGTCTCATTCACAATGAAAACAATCAGATATTTAAAAACATAACAATACATACTGCATTTCAGTGGATTACATGAAAATATCGAATTTCTTCCTAGCGTAAATAAAAATGTACTTCATTTCGGTAGGAACAGTCTTTCGCGAAACTATTTGGAAGTTCCTTAAAGTAGTTTGTTTACATATTTGGAGTTAGCCTTTGTGTTAATACACAAATTACATTTCACACAGACAGGAAAATGCTTTGCAGTTACGTAGTAATACTCATGTTTTAATTTAACTGTTTTTAGTACAGATAATATCAGATTTAAAATATGTGTCACACACAATGATCGTAACTGTATTTTAGTGATTTTAAGTAAATAATTAATCAAATGTGCTGAGAACCTGGTGGTAATAAAATTTAAAGAAGCGGAAAAGGTTCTAGCTGCTACATTTCAGCGTCAAAAGTATTTCGTTGACTTGTGCTGAATCCTATCGGATTTTTTTTTTTACGTTATAACACCAGCCTAAAGTTGGTTCATTAGAGTAACAGAATAGTGCTTATGGTCACAGTTGTACCATTGTACCAACTTTGTTTATTATAATACATTATAAGGAAATGCTTATCTACTGAGTGAAAATTTACATCGTTATTTCATTTCTCCCGAGTTTGAAATTCTTGTCCCGCCGATTTTTTTTAACTACCGGATTTTCTTCAACTGTATCTGGCAGCACTTCATAGGAGGGAGCCGGCCGAAGTGGCCGTGCGGTTAAAGGCGCTGCAGTCTGGAACCGCAAGACCGCTACGGTCGCAGGTTCGAATCCTGCCTCGGGCATGGATGTTTGTGATGTCCTTAGGTTAGTTAGGTTTAACTAGTTCTAAGTTCTAGGGGACTAATGACCTCAGCAGTTGAGTCCCATAGTGCACAGAGCCATTTGAACCATTTTTGAACCATAGGAGGGAAACTCAGTTGCCATTTTCGGCACAGAATAACAACGAAACACCTCAAACCATTGCTGTTTATTCACAGAAAGAAATTTACTTCGATTTGAAACCGTCGTCTTCCTAATGCTGGCCTTTCCTCTTTTTCATCGGAGCGGCATGTTAATCCGGATTTGACAATGGCAGAGCCAGAGGGTGGCCGGATGTCCTTTCTATCACTAACCTCCACCCCTCCGCCCCCTTTCCCATTTCCCAGGTTCTCCATTTGTCTGTGCCTAGTGTGTCAACGTTTTCGCAATGTTGGCGAGTCATGTAACTGAGGCGGAACACGGGTACTCGCTCGGTATTCACCCAATCGGATGCGGGAAACCGCCTAAAAACCACATACAGGCTCGTCATTAATCAAGCGGATCCGTTCCCTGGCCGACGCGCCTCCCCCAATCCCAAAAAACGGCCAAAATTAACCGAGAAATGTGGCCTTACACCTAGAAATCTTCTCGTCATGACTCCTTTTCAGCAGCTAACAACCAAAAGCATTGTCAACTTGTACACGAATCGATGTGAAACACAACTATAGAGTAGTTGTACCTGCGTCCTTAACAACAAGTCTTCAACTGAACTCAACAATGAACCAAACGCTACACTAGCGCCAGTAATCCTGGTTGTCCGTCCATGTCTTCAAATTACTTGCAATTCCATTGATGATGATGATATTTCTCAGTTCATAGTAAACGAGTTTTGCCATTTGGATAGCGAAATAACTATCAGTGACAGAACTAAAGACGTTATAAAATTCATAATTTCTCTGGCTGTAGCGTCTGCAGTTGCTCTACTGTTGTTAAAGGTATTTCAAATCCGGCTTTGCAACTATTAAAAACAGGAATTTATTGTAGTAAGTATATCGTTTTATTTATTTAAAATTCCGTCGTTACTCTCTGGAATGAAATATACGTGCAATTCTGGTTTGCTTCTAAAAACAGTTTGTTTCAAAAGTTGCTGTTGTGCGACTTTTATTTACAGCATTTTTCCAGTAAGGTGATTATATATTTTGTAACTTTCGTTGTGACATGTTTTTAACAACTGACAAACAATTTAAACTTTTACTTAGCAAAATGAATATTTAAGGTCACCTTGAACTTGGCCTCGTTCATATGTAGCAGGTTTACGATAAGAAACACCTGTAATAAAAGGAAGGTGTTTGGAAAAGTATTGCAACCATCGGCAAATCACGTGAAACAATGTTGTGCAATCGGTGAAACGCATAGCTAGCAGCGCAGGGACGCAAAACCACCGGAGAACACGTCAAGATAGCGTCGCGGCACAACAGAGCAGCCTGGGACGCCGGGCGTAGCGAACGAGAGAAGGAACGACGACGAATGATATTGGAGTGGTGTAGAAATATTGAAATAATTAAAAGTTTTTGAAAGAATTCTGAGAACACAAGATAGGTGGGGCTATCGAATAAGAAATTAGCAAACAAGTTTTATGTTTAAAAAAAGTGTTGAACATAGTGCACATGTGGTGCAATCAATGGTAATATTATATGGTAATTTTTGGTACCGTAAAACAAATTGGAAATAAGGTGGTAATTTCAAAATTCTTACGTGTTCGTATTGATATTAATTTAGTAATAATGTAAACTGGATCTCCTAAAACAACTTAGTTCAGCCACATTTGCACTTAAAACTTTGCAAGTCGTTGGGAGAGACAAATCTGTAAGTTGATGTACTTTCCATATTTTCAATCAGTAGTGTCATACGGAATCACGTTTGCAGTAACAAGTCTTTAAGAAAGAAAATATTGATTGCTCAAAAATAATATGTGGTGCTCATCCTCAATCAACTTATAGACATCTCTTAACGAGTTGGGCATTCGAATACTGCTTCACGTTATATGATTATTTATCCCCTCACGGAGTTTGTTATAAATAATACACAGCAGTTCAGAAAGAACACTGATGTACATAATTACAATCCCCGAAGAAAAAAAAATGACATTCATTATTCCACATTAAGGATGCACAATGCTGCAACCAAACTTTTTTCCACCTATCCAGTTATATAAAATGCTTAACAGACAGCAAAGAACAATTTTTTTAAAACAAACTGAAAAAGTTTTTCCTTGCCAATTCATATTTCTTATTGTAATGTGTGAAAATGGGTGAGTAGAAATTATTAACTCAGATCTGTGAGGAAAAGAAAGAAACACACTTATAAATGGTTAGCATGTAGCCATACTTAATAATAATAATTTGGGATATGAATGTAAAATGACTAGAATGAGATTTTCACTCTGCAGCGGAGTGTGCGCTGATATGAAACTTCCTGGCAGATTAAAACTCTGTGCTGGACCGAGACTCGAACTCGGGATATTCGCCTTTCGTGGGCAAGTGCTCTACCAACTGAGCTACCCAAGCACGACTCACGCCCCGTCCTCACAGCTTTACTTCTGCCAGTAGAGCACTTGCACGCGAAAGGCAAAGGTCCCGAGTTCGAGTCTCGGTCCAGCACACAGTTTTAATCTGCCAGGAAGTTTCATATCAGCGCACACTCCGCTGCAGAGTGAAAATCTCATTCTGGAAACATCCCCTAGGCTGTGGCTAAGCCATGTCTCCGCATTATCCTTCCTTTCAGGAGTGCTAGTTCTGCAAGGTTCGCAGGAGAGTTTCTGTAAAGTTTGGAAGGTAGGAGACGAGGTACTAGCAGAAGCATAGCTGTGAGGACGGGGCGTGAGTCGTGTTTGGGTAGCTCAGTTGACGCCGGCACGGTAGCTGAGCGAGAGGGCTAGCTGCCCTCTGTAATAAAAAAAAAAAACTGAGCTAATGGATCAACAACGAACTGAAACGGATGTCTATCTGCGTCCGCCCAGAGCAGATACAACGAACTAAAACGAAAAAAATGAGATTAAAAAAGGAAAAAAAGGTTGGTAGAGCACTTGCCGTGAAAGGCGAAGGTCCCGAGTTCGAGTCTCGGTCCGTCACACAGTTTTAATCTGCCAGGAAGTTTCGTAAAATGACTAGTTCCACTTTATTACAATTCATCATGCAAATCATCCATGGAACAGAAACTAACTAAAATACATATCTATCTATAGTATTTGTGAAACTGGATTTGAAATACATTTAAAGGAGGGTCTAAAGTACTAGTAATACCAAGAAAAACTTTCCTGAAAAAGAGGTAAACTCCAACATCGAACACAGATTTAAGAAGTTATTGTTTTAGAGTGTGACCTTCGGAACAAGGAAATAATATAAAGAGTGAATAGAGGATTTTGAAATGTACTACAAGAGAGAGCTGATTATTATAAATTAGCTAGCGTTCATGTTACACGAAAATGTGTCAGAAATACGTTTACAAACTTCGGGAGCGGATTCCTCACGACAAAGCAGGAAACAAACTCCACACAAAAGAACTACGTAAAATACTTCATTTTTGAGTTTTTAACGAAATTTCGCTATAAAAACACTTCGAGGCAAAAGTCGACAACTGAAAACAGTTATATTTGTCTTTACCTACAGATGTTTCACCACAGGTGTGCCAGCGTCAGTCTACACTCTGTCACAGTTACTATAGTAGCAGCCATGCCTATTGCATCTTTAAAAGTAAGAAAATCTGGGCCACAACTCGAAGGCTATTTCGAACACTACAATGCTTTACTAAGATTGGTCACATTCGAGGTGGTATGCCCCTGGTCTTAATCGGAGCTTTGAAGTAACGTTTAATGCGGACCGTGGACCATGGTGCAACTCGGTGTTTTACAAAATCATTGCCGGAGATGAAACAATATTAAATGTTATAGACGTAAAACTACTGGAATTTGTATCATTGTGTCTTCCGAGGTAATAAAGAAACGCCCAGTGAGAATGTTGCAATTGTTGTGAAACATTTTTGTGGAGAGAGAAATACGTAACTCTTCCTGGAAGGCTGGCTCTGTTAATCATATTAACACAAGCATGGGAACAGAATTCAAAAAAGCTGGGACGGACAACTATATTTCGCGCCCGCCAATTGAAATTCGCTTTGTTATACGGCCAAGTGATATTTCGGCGCAAGTCAGCCTGCTGTGTGTTCGACACCAGCAACAGTTTGAGACTAATGTGTGAGCTGTAATTCTAGATGACTCTCTGATGGGATCACACGGTCTTCCAGTATGTCTTGCGAAGACTTCATTTAGATCACTGTTCCAAACGTACATGTGGTTTATGCATGATAGGGCTCCAGCAAATTTCATTCACATCGTTCGAGATAAACTGCACATCTACCTAAGCAGATGAGTACATGAAGACGGAACAGTTCCAACACTTTCCCATTTCTCCGTCCACTATAATTTAGATTACAATGCATGGGGCCCCTGAACAACTGGTCTATGCAGCAAACATTCGTAATCCAGAAACTCTTCATCAGCTTATCATGTAAGCATGTGAAGCCATTCGACAAAACTGGGGATGTCTGAAGTAACAATCCATGATCTGACGAGTGCATGGTAATGTAGATGTGAGCGAAGCCCATTCTAAGCATTTCTTACGAGTTTCAAACGAGATGCCTTAACAGAGTGCCTTTCATTGGTAAAAACAAAAATAGTTTGGTTCTTATGTTTACACGAATTTTTTTACTGTTTTTGGAGCGAAAAATCCATCCCTAACGTCTGTGAAAGAAAACAAAAAAGATGTGATACTTGCTGTATATTAATGAAAAAGAGTGTTGTGCCAGGAATTATCTCTGATTTTTCGCAGATAATATTATAATACATCACACAGTGTTATAAAAACTGTTGTGTCAGATGTCGGTGAAGTATGAACTTGGTGTAAAGATTGGTAAATAGCTCCTATATATATATATATATGTGTGTGTGTGTGTGTGTGTGTGTGTGTGTGTGTGTGTTCCACATCTCGTACTAAACCAATGGACCGATTTCCACCAAACGTGGTACACATATTTCTTACGGTCAGACAACAATCGCTGTGGGGGTAACAACCACCTACCTATCGTAGTTCAGGAATATGATGTCATAAACGATTAGATGTGTGAAAGATTGCCACATCATGCATGACGTATACATGTATTACTTCTATTCCACTAACCGTATTCGCAATAATTTTTGCAGGCAGTATCCACATATATCGTTAAATGCACCTACAAAGGCATATCATGGTACCACAATAGACCTGGAGATATGCCGTCATTAACAATGAGATGCGTGAAAAACTGCCACACCACACATGATGTTTAAATGTAGTGCTTTGTTCTACTACCTGTATTCGCAATAAATTGCGAAGGCAGTATCCACATATGCCGCTAAATGCATCTACAGAAGTGTATCATGGCACCACACATAAATCAGGAGATATGACGTCATAGACAGTTAGATGTGTTAAAAACTGCCGCATTGTGAATTAAGTTTACATTTATTACTTCTATTCTGCTAACGCTGCTCACAACACAATTTGAAGGCAGCATCCACATATGCCGCTGAATGTACCTACAAAATTACATCATTGTATGACACATAGACCAGGAGATACGGCGTCATAAAAAGAAATCCGTGAAAGACTGCCGCGTCATACGTGAGGTTTCAGTTTATTGCAACTAATTCTATTTGCAACGTATTTCGTTGACAGTACCCACATATATCGCTGAATGTATATAACAAATTTATCATTGTACTGTACACAGCACAAGAGACATGACGTCATACACACTGAGACACGTGAAAAAATGCCACATCATGCATGAAGTTTTAACATATTAATTCTTCCTACTAACATACTCCTACAGTCGAGTCAACTTAAGAAAATTCCTTACATCTGGCAGCGCTTTTGACGGCCTTCAACTGCGAAGCGTAAACAGGTGTTGAAAACGATAGCCGTCTACAGAGCGATGAAGCGGCGTTGCCATAGAGATGTTTACAAAATCATGTTGTCCACGCCCGAAGCTTAAAAAAAAAAATGGTTCAAATGGCTCTGAGCACTATGGAACTTAATATCTGAGGTCATCAGTCCCCTACAACTTAGAACTACTTAAACCTAACTAACCTAAGGACATCACACACATCCACGCCCGAGGCAGGATTCGAACCTGCGACTGTAACGCCTAGAACCGCTCGGCCACACTGGCTGGCCACACGCGAAGCAGCTGCGCCCAATGTACAGAAGCTGTCTAGGTTATATTTCTTAATTCGGATACTGTATTTATACAACTGTATATTATGCGTATTTCTCTGTACGGCGTTTCATAATTTCGAAGGTGTTTTCACGAACACATGGAATGAAATTTTTTCAATACTGCACTACAAACACAGTTCATCTTTTGTTTTCGTTTCTAGCTGAAAATTGGAAAAATGAATACCCAGACAATGCGGGGTTTGCCAGCTAGTAGACAAGTACAGTACATTTGTTTCCTTTAGAAAACGTAAAAAATACATTAGATCTTGATCATACAACAAATAAGTGGCAAATGAGGTCACGTATATCATGTGAGTGACTGGGAGTGATACTGCATTGGGGAATGGGGTGGAATGAGCTTATCGATTCAATAGTAATTAAGTGAACTGGGACTCTGCCGTTCTATCTACGGAGATATTCGTAATGCAACACTTGTGATGCGCAAAAATGTAGGATTCATATCAGCTCTGATTAACAGCGTACGATGGGCTTATAAAATGCAGGGCAATGCGAATGGCCACCGACTGATTATGCCTGGCGAGAGATTGTAACGGAAATATTGAGAAATTTCAATGGGCAGTCTCCCTAAGGTACAATGACTAATCTTGTGACGAATTATTTAGAAAATGCGCTTTTACTGCGGAATCTGGGAATGTTGTTCAGCAGAGTATGTAACAGCTCGCACAAAGACGTGAAGGTAAAATCGACTTTGATTTCAGTGTTGTATACAGCGTGTCCACAATTGAAGTTCCAATTTTAAAACGCTGTAGAAAGAGTACCAGCCAACGGCCTCGTCGCAGTGGTAACACCGGTTCCCGTCAGATCACCGAAGTTAAGCGCTGTCGGGCTAGGCTAACACTTGGATGGGTGACCATCCGGTCTGCCGAGCGCTGTTGGCGAGCGAGGTGCATTCAACCCTTGTGAGGCAAAGTGAGGAGTTACTTGATTGAGAAGTAGAGGCTCCGGTCTCGGAAACTGACATACGGCCGGGAGGGCGGTGTGCTGACCACATGACCCTCCATGTTCGCATCCAGTGACGCCTATGGGCTGAGGACGACACGGCGGCTGGTCAGTACCGTTGGACTTCCATGGCCTGTTCGGGAGGAGTTTAGTTTTTTTTTTTTTTAGTAGAGAGAATACCGCCGCTCATAATGACGTCAGACTTGAGCAGCGTATTATTGATGCAAGGTGAAACGTCACAGAAAAAAAAAAAAAAAATAACGGAAACTCTGGCAATACATGGGCGCTGTAAGCGTCTTAATGTTAATGGAAGAAGGCTACAAATGATAGATGAATAGCAATAAGACGGCTATGGTTGCACATAACGCCATCCGTACTGTTCAATGTGCTTCACTGCACAAGTTCGGCAGCCAACAGGTGTGGCACTGTTAGTTAGGTAAGCCACCCACAACGGCAACGTCGCACCACATCGGATGGGAAAAATAAGTTTGTAATTGTCCCGAGACCAAAAACAGCATAAAAAGCAAAGTTCATCGGTTTTTAATTGTCTTGGGACCAAAAACCGCATGAAAAGCAAAATGACATCGATTACTAACTGTCGTGAGACCAATGCAAGACATGTTCCATGTATTGTTCCACCGTTTTCTGCCACAATTTGGAATCGGGGAAAAAGTATGTTTCACTACGGATCGCGGTGTCTCGGGAGTCACGTTCAGAATGCGTTGCGCAATGCGCGGCGTCAATTCAGCTGCGTTCGTAACTGGAGCACAGGATTCATGTTTCAGATAACCGCACATAGCGTTTACCAGTGACGGTGCAGGTAACAGGACTCGCAGAGCTCATCTCCTCGAAAAAATGCGAGTACGGCCCTAAGTTACTACAATGACAATATACGAGGGCAGTTCAATAAGTAATGCAACACATTTTTTTTCTGAGACAGGGGTTGTTTTGTTCAGCATTGAAATACACCAGGTTATTCCCCAATCTTTTAGCTACACAACACTATTTTTCAACGTAATCTCCATTCAATGCTACGGCCTTACGCCACCTTGAAATGAGGGCCTGTATGCCTGCACGGTACCATTCCACTGGTCGATGTCGGAGTCAACGTCGTACTGCATCAATAACTTCTTCATCATCCGCGTAGTGCCTCCAACGGATTGCGTCCTTCGTTGGGCCAAACATATGGAAATCCGACGGTGCGAGATCGGGGCTGTAGGGTGCATGAGGAAGAACAGTCCACTGAAGTTTTGTGAGCTCCTCTCGGGTGCGAAGACTTGTGTGAGGTCTTGCGTTGTCATGAAGAAGAATAAGTTCGTTCAGATTTTTGTGCCTACGAACACGCTGAAGTCGTTTCTTCAATTTCTGAAGAGTAGCACAATACACTTCAGAGTTGATCGTTTGACCATGGGGAAGGACATCGAACAGAATAACCCCTTCAGCGTCCCAGAAGACTGTAACCATGACTTTACCGGCTGAGGGTATGGCTTTAAACTTTTTCTTTGTAGGGGAGTGAGTGTGGCGCCACTCCATTGATTGCCGTTTTGTTTCAGGTTCGAAGTGATGAACCCATGTTTCATCGCCTGTAACAATCTTTGACAAGAAATTGTCACCCTCAGCCACATGACGAGCAAGCAATTCCGCACAGATGGTTCTCCTTTGCTCTTTATGGTGTTCGGTTAGACAACGAGGGACCCAGCGGGAACAAACCTTTGAATATCCCAACTGGTGAACAATTGTGACAGCACTACCAACAGAGACGTCAAGTTGAGCACTGAGTTGTTTGATGGTGATCCGTCGATCATCTCGAACGAGTGTGTTCGCACGCTCCGCCATTGCAGGAGTCATAGCTGTGCACGGGCGGCCCGCACGCGGGAGATCAGTCTTGCTTGACCTTGCGGCGATGATGACACACGCTTTGCCCAACGACTCACCGTGCTTTTGTCCACTGCCAGATCACCGTAGTCATTCTGCAAGCGCCTATGAATATTTGAGATGCCCTGGTTTTCCGCCAAAAGAAACTCGATCACTGCCCGTTGTTTGCAACGCACATCCGTTACAGACGCCATTTTAACAGCTCCGTACAGCGCTGCCACCTGTCGGAAGTCAATGAAACTATACGAGACGAAGCGGGAATGTTTGAAAATATTCCACAAGAAATTTCCGGTTTTTTCAACCAAAATTGGCCGAGAAAAAAAAAACGTGTTGCATTACTTATTGAACTGCCCTCGTATACCACAGTATATAAGAACATTTGGACGACTCTCTTAACTGTTCTGGGTGTAGTATTTTTCATATTATGTTCCACAATTCATTTCTGTCTCTACAGTTGCATGCTTTAGGAAATCTGTAGATACTAGGTGACTTCCAGACCGGCTGACTACATGCTCTTCGACTTTCACTTGCGAGGGAGGCTACCTGAAATATTTCGTGTAACTTCGCCACTTCCTGATAGACAGTCACTTGAATGTTCCCACGGTCCTGAGACATTACTCGCGATTAGGTTCAAATGGCTCTGAGCACTATGGGACTTAACATCTGTGGTCATCAGTCCCCTAGAACTTAGAACTACTTAAACCTATCTAACCTAAGGACATCACACACATCCATGCCCGAGGCAGGATTCGAACCTGCGACCGTAGCAGTCGCGCGGTTCCGGACTGAGCGCCTAGAACCGCTAGACACTCGCGATTAGGCTGCTGTGGTGCAATGGGTGTGCTGGTCGGTCACTTTGACCACTTCATGCGCCAAGACTCATCCTGGGTCTGTCTGGTGACGGAGCTGTCTGGCCTTATGGTTACGTCATAATGCGCCAGGTTTCGTGGCACCTTCTCGGCTACTCCACTTCCTTGTGCAAGGTCACAGTCGGAGTACTTTGGCCGGCGGCGTTGCTCTCTCTTACACCAATCACTCTGAGTGATGTAAAATACAGGAGGGAGATGGCAGTGACGCAAGGTTATGTCCGACCTGTGGCTGTCTTGTGTATAGTAACGATCCGTTACTGAAACAGGTACGTTATTCAAAAATATGTCTGCTTATAGGTGACTCAAATGTCATTGCAAAATATGAGGAAAGTAGTGGAATGATATAGCAAATACAGCAGGAGGTGGCATCAGCTCTTGCTTCTGCAAAGCACATTGTCACTGCGCTAAGCACATTGTTACTCATCTCAATCAAAACACTTTGCTGTTACAGTATGATTCAAAGCCAACGTGTCGTGTTCCCGGAAGTATAGGTGGAAATGTATCTTGGAACTACAATATTCAAGATCTTCAGCAGTATCTGGACACTGTCTTGTAGGGTCTGTCCCATTTCTAGTTTTCATCATAATATTTTTAATCGATATAATAGACAGTGTTCTTCTTCTAAGAAATGTTTTAGGTGTGCTCTCACACTAGGTATAAGGCAGCGACAGTTACTAAAGTTTTCAGTAGCTGATTATTTATCTCACTATAAAACTACATTATAATTAAAATTACCTAGCATTATAACAGTTTCTAAACTGTCATCACTTCATGGTTGCTGACGTCTTCATGCCCTCTAACTTTACTGTTGATATCAGTAGCAAGATGTGTGCCTTTCATAAACCAAAAGCGTGCATAACTGCATAACCCATAGGTTCTTGTGCAACGTGGTTAATAATGTTATACACACATTTCCAGAAAGTAAAATGAGGCCCATGTCAATTCCGTTAGGTTCTTGCTGGCCAGTTACGGCCTCAAAAACATTGAAACTTTGTTTCTTTTTCGCGACTGTGAAAGCAGTGTTAAATATATTTACCATCACAACTTGTCCATTTAGAAACGCTCTCCTGCAAGCATTTTCCGAAGTCTTCTCTTTCACACAAAGTAGTATTTGGACAGCAGCTTAGTGAGTGAAACTTTCTTTATGTTTAAATGTATTTCTCTGCAAAGAAGTCATCTTTTATTTTCTAGAATCATCTGGGTATGGTACAGATACATTAGCCCAAGGGTATGGAATGTTCTTACTTTGTTTAGTTCTTTCTATGCTCAAATGTCCTACGTCTTTGAAGTTTTTGCAACCACGTTTTTCGTTTGACACGGTCAACCAGTTATTTTTCTTATAAAATGTTGTTTCTTGATCCAGAGCCCAACATGCCATAATATCGTTTGACTTGCTATGGTACAAACGTTAATTCACTGTGTTTTCACATGTGCATTCAGTGTACAGGTTTACATTTTCACATTTACTATCCACCAACAGCATCGAAATTCCTGACTTTTCCCTCGCGCAATAATTATTGTCAAGTTTTAGCTTTTTCGATGTAGGAGAGCAAGTAAAATAGTTTTGTTATTTTGCTGTCGATTTTACCTTAACCTCTAAGCTAACTTGCAGGAGACGCTGTACAAGCACGCATACAACCAACAAGAAGGGCACAGTAAGTGAAGAACCTAGTAAGTCCTGTCCCATGTTTCGGTTCACTCACAGAAAAAGAAAGTAAACTCGCTGATCGGCTGCCAGCGTTTCAGTTGTTGAGAACGGTTGCCTGCTGCTTCGAAACGTTCGAAAACAGTTAAACGTATCGCTTGCCCCACCACAGACTCCACTGACATCTTTCATATTGCGATTAGCAACATGAAAAAATGAAATAAATCCGGCTTATGTCCGAGAAATAAATAGTTAGCAAACGTTTAAGTTCCCCAACATCGTAAAGAAGTTACTTCCCGGACAAAAACGTTTAGTGGTACACGTCCCCCAGAGATTCTCCAGAAAAAGAACACAGAGTAGATAGCAGCATGAATATTCTCATCCCGTCCCAAGATATCGTTAATTTTAATGGATTCAAAATTTTATAATTCCTATCGTTAATACTGATTACTCTGCAGCTGCTTAAAGCATCTATCTCTGAACTAGTCCTGCAACATATTTTCTCTGATCTGCTAACCGTACTGCTATGTACCTGCTGCTATATTTGTGGTATTCTTCCAGCAAAATGATGTTGCACTTATTACTACTATTTATTGTCAAGAGACATTTTCAAAATTAAGCAAACATGTTCCTTAGTTGAAAGAATCAAGAACTGCCATTCGCCCATGTATTGACAGCTCAATCCTGAACTTTACGCTAAACTTTAGGCTACGAACGGGATACGATAGTGCGAAATGACAGCAGAGTATTTTATTAAACAATTGAATACACTCTTAGGCGATAATTTAAAGATCGCTATTTTAATCGTGGTAAAGAAATCTAGCAGCGTAGCCATTCAGTTACCTTATTTTAAATCACAATCGAAATCGATGGTCCCTCGCTATCACATGGGTAATATTTGCTGTTCCGTTCCTCGATGTCGTTTTGTAGCAATCGGAGCCAATGATGGACGAGCTTCTTCATGAATTAACCATGCGTGCGTTCGACAGTCAACGTTGCTATGTCCGACTGACTGCGATCGACACTGACAGACGATATAACCCTCGTACCTTCTCTCTTACTATAAAGTCGAGCACTACAGCTTTCAGTGGAGACGTTTTTAAGTAAAACCACCATAATACGCTAAATAATTAATGTTCTGCTACTACACTTGTGTGTAAAAGCTCTAAGGACGAAAGCGACTTTAGGATGGTGTTTTACTACCAAATAATATATACAGGGTGAGTCACTAACTATTTCCACCAAGAATAATTCCGAAAGTATGATAGGAGCTGAAAAGTTTGTGGGACAAAAGTTGCATGGGACAACGGGTGCCAAATATGGCGTTGGTTATTTCTAGCTAGGTGGGGTCGCACCAGAGGTATGAAAGTCAACTTTGTTTTTTTTTTTTTTTTTTTTAATGGGGTGCTATAATTTGGTACTTTTTTTCTGATAGCGGCTATCAAGACGAATCCAATGGTGTGTAAGGTCTTTGAAGGTCAACGTAGGTCAAAAAGGTGGCATGAACGTCCATGTACAGAAGGTGTTCGAAGTGATGACCATTGGTATCAATGCAATGCTGCAATCTTCTTATCATAGATTGAGTGGTATTCCTTATCACATCGGCACTTATCAAAACACATGCTACCACAATTCTCTCTCACATATCTTCAGGTGTAGTTGGAACGTCTTTATAAACAATGTATTTTCCGAATCCCCACCAGAAAAAATCCAGAGGCGTCAAGCCTGGCGAACGAACCGGCCACGACACATCTCCTCCGCGTCCAATCCAACCATTTGGGAACTGCCTCTGCAACTCATTTCTAGCCATCAGCGGAAAATGTGCCGGATACGCATCGTGTTGATACCACATTCTGTTCCTTGTTCCTAAAGGTATTTGTTCCAATAACAGACCTAATGTTTCTTGTAGGAATGTGGTGTACTTCCTACCATTAAGATTTTCTTACATGAAACAGGGGCCTATAATTCTGTCCTCCAGAATCTCACACCATACATTCACCGACTACAGTTTTTGGTGCGCAGCTTGCCGCAACCAACATGGGTTTTCAGTTGCCCAATGATGCATGTTATGCAAATTAAAATTTCCATGGTTCGTGAATGTAGCCTCGTCAGTAAATAAAATAAAATTAATAAATGTGTCATCCCTCTGAAATGCGACGCATACAATCCGTACCAGTTAATTCTTGGTGGATACTGATATGGTAAGGATGATATTTATGACAATGCAGAACACGAACAACACTACTCTGGCTCATGCCAGATTCCCTTGAGATTTGACGCGAACTAACACAAGGATCTCGAACCACAGTGGCAAGAGTATCAATTTCGGTTTCCTCGTTAGTAACTATCCTTTGCCGGATATGTTTCCGATGCGTTAAAGATCCAGTTGTTCTCAATTTATCATACACATATTTAAATGTACGACCTGTTGGGTGAGTACGATTAGTGCATCGCACCTGCTCGCTGTTTGGTTTCCTGTTCCTTCCTGTTCCTTCGCCTGCCTCGTGTTGCGAGGTCAGCCTCATCAGGCGCTATTTATCTACCTCGTCCTTACGCTTTGCGGAGCAGTGTATTATCCAGATCGCAACCACCATAAAATATTTTAATGTCAGCTAAACGATCACATTAATGTCGAAACTAGCAGCAGAATAAAAAAAATTAGCAGCTTATGGTGATTTTACATAAAACTGTCTTGTCTCTGCATTTTCCGTGTTAGTGGACGCGCGGTCGTAATGGTCTTTCAAGATCGGTATAACATTCGGAAGTCTGTCGTACATGTATTCTGTTACTCTTTTCTAGTGACTGGGTGAGATAGTGCAGTGGCTAGTACACTGCACTAGCATTTGGGAGGACGGCGGTTCCAATCCGCATCCGGCCATCCAGATTTAGGTTTTCCGTGATTTCCCTAAATCGTTTAAGGCAGATGCCGGGATGATTGGCCGGTTGGAGTGGCCGTGCGGTTCTAGGCGCTACAGTCTGGAGCCGAGCGACCGCTACGGTCGCAGATTCGAATCCTGCCTTGGGCATGGCTGTGTGTGATGTCCTTAGGTTAGTTAGGTTTAATTAGTTCTAAGTTCTATGCGACTGATGACCTAAGATGTTAAGTCGCATAGTGCTCAGAGCCGGGATGATTGCTCTGAAAGGGCGCGGCTTATTCCCTTCCTCATCCTTCCCTGACCCGCGCTCCGTCGCAAATAATCTCACTATCGATGAAACATTGGTTCAAATCAAATGGCTCTGAGCACTATGGGACTCAACTGCTGTGGTCATCAGTCCCCTAGAACTTAGAACTACTTAAACCTAACTAACCTAAGGACATCACATACACCCATGCCCGAGGCAGGATTCGAACCTGCGACCGTAGCAACAGCGCGGCTCCGGACTGGAGCGCCTAGAACCGCACGGCCACCGCGGCCGGCTGATGAAACATTACAATTCCTTATTCTATTCTGCTTTATTACCTTGGTGTGCTGGCAACAGCTGATGAAGACTTCCGTTGTGATGACATCCTTCAAAATGAGCGTTTGATTGACGTCCTCTGGCACACCCTTCCTCTGTAAGACACTTTCTCGTTTTCCTTGATATTTGGGTTCACTGTGGCGCAGTTCCAAAACACTCAGTATGCACGACTAGTTCTACTTGTTGGGTTTTTGGGGAAGGAGACCAGATAGCGAGGTTATCGGTCTCATCGGATTAGGGAAGGAAGTCGGTCTTGCCCTTTCAGAGGAACCATCCCGGCATTGGCCTGGAGTGATTTAGGGAAATCACGGAAAACCTAAATCAGGATGGCCGGACGCAAAATTGAACCGTCGTTCTCCCGAATGCGAGTCCAGTGTCTAACCACTGCGCCACCTCGCTCGGTGACTAGTTCTACTCCCTCTGGCGTTGGGCGCTGTTCTTCAGTATCTCGTTAAGGGGTATGTTGTTGGCTGTCGGCGAAATTTCTTAATTTCCTCTTGATTTTTCTTCCATCTCTTCAATTTTATCTCGGTGTTCTCATAGCACTGATGGTCGGTACCATCAAAGTAAAGGTAGACGGTGGCAAAATATGTGGTATCGAGTATCGGTACCATTCCTATGGCGTATCAAGTTGGCAATGGAATGGCAAGTTTCCTTCTGTCGCCGATAGCGGTCGCGCGGTATCTGGCGGAACCAATGGTGCGCGTCCGCTGAGCCACACCTCCAGCAGGCCTGTAACTAGAGCGCCCTCTGGTGCTGCAGTATAGGATGGCCAGCAGCGGCGGTACTCACGAGGGGAGGCCGCCAATTGTGAGATTCAGATTCGATTCATACTGCGCATAATAAAAGCTCATGGCCAGAGGTGCAATGTGGCAAAACACCAAGATGCACTTCTCAGCCGTTGTCGAGAAAATCGACAGTTAAAAGAAACCGTTGCGATGAAATACTCTCTACGATTAGTAATCTTCTATAGCGTCTTGGCGCAGTGGTAAGCACTCGGGTTTGTAATCCGAAGGTCGCCGGATCGAGTCTCACATCATGCAATTTTTTTTATTATTATTTTTTTGTAATTCATATATATATATATATATATATATATATATATATATATATATATATATATATAAACTATTAATGAATTGCTTATGCATGTTGGTGAAGGCGGATCCCTCCCCCAATTGTACCGCCTCCAGTTTTACGTTTTTTTAACAGGGTGTACCAAAGCTCTCCCGTCCGCACTGATTTTCGACGATGTTATAAGTTGCGCTAGGGACCGCATCTACCTTCTTTCGAAGTTAGCAGGCAACTACGCTGTTATGGGGCGGCTCGTTTCGGCCCATTCAACATCTGTCCTTCAAGTCTAACGAGCGAGTAACGGAGTTTATATTTCATACCCGCCACGGCAAATTTGTGTTCGTGGGGTCTCTATTCGAATTCGAACGTTTGAATTACGCTATACGTATTCGTTTCGGAATATCGTCTCTACGTCTTCCGTTAACTATACGTGGTTAACATTATGAAGACAATTAATAACATTTGTGAAATACAACTTTGGTTGCGGAAAACATAATGATGTTCGAAGTCGCCAGTTTTTCCACGACAAACGACTTTCAACAACTTATTATATGCATAATTGTTGCAACTGATTACCGGGAATTATATATATATATATATATATATATATATATATATATATTTGAATTACAAAAAACAAATACTAATATATATATATATATATATATATATATATATATATATTTGAATTACAAAAAACAAATACTAAAAAAAAAAAAAAAAAAGGTTGCATAGCGCGAGATTCGATCCGGCGACCTTCGGATTACAAACTCGAGCGCTTACCGCTGCGCCACGACGCTGTAGAAAACTGCTAATCGTAGAGAGTATTTCACCGCAACGGTTTCTTTTAACTGTCGATTTTCTCGACAACGGCTGAGAAGTGCATCTTGGTGCTTTGCCACATTACGCCTCTGGCCATGATCTTTTATTATGCGCAGTATGAATCGAATATGAATTTCACAACTGGCGGCCTCCCCTTGTCAGTCACTCGCGCTTGGAGCCACTTCATCACAGGATGCCACGCGGACGCCGCCTAGTCGCGACTCCGTCTTCATCGTCTGTGCTTTAGCACAGAGACTTTCCCTTGAGTGCATTGTGATAGCTGGATTGTATTTCTTGTTTCGTCACTTCCAATGAGTCTTCGCCTGTTTAGAGAAATACAAGTTCAGTAAATCTTCTCTTTGTTTTGCTATCTTGTCCGCCAATGGTTTCTGCTGCTGTCCAGCTTTCTATAGCGCCACTTGTCTCACCGTTCTGTAGCCCACCTCATTCTTACCATAGAATATGAAGTCGTACACAACAAAACACATCATGTCAACCTATGTATTGTATCTAGTGACACAGTGTAACCTCTCCATTTATTTCGTCTTGCCAGCGTCTTCTGAAAACACAGCTGTACGCATCGGCACCTTCATGATGCAGATTGTAGGAGGAATGTACTGTTTGTGTTCGTGTTCGTGCTCATAAGAGCGACAGCTTTCGCTTCTCCACCAAACTGACACGTAGAATCCGGAATCAGGTATCATTTACAATAGCACAGTCATCAACCAGAACTGACGCTCCCCACTGGAAGCACTTTTACTGAGTACGGACGAAAGTGCAGGCAGAGTTTGGTGTGACACACCTCTCTTCTATGTGATCACGTGCATACATACAACGAACACCATATTTCATGTACAATTATACACTGCTCGCCAAAATTTCAGGATGAGCTAGATAAAGTAACACAGCATATATATACCAGGTAGAAATGAATGAAACCGCTGAACTGCTTCCAGTTGTGCACAGAAATCTGGACGTCACATAGCCACTCGAGGCAGGAGAAGGAACGGGAAAAGACGGTCTGTGTCACTTAGTGACTTTCTGCGGTGCACTGTGGCGGTGTTCTTCATTTCAGTATGGCCCAGAGACAACATTTGGATAACTCCACAGAATATATGTTTCTGTAGTTTGTAAACAGTGACACGAAAATTTACTTACTGAGGCCTTCACAGTGAAGATAATGACGACACCAGAAAAATGATACACGGTGAAACAAAACAACTGCATTAAACTACATAACATCCAGGAAATCCACAGGATGAGGTAACAAGAAGATAACGACAAACCCACTGATGATGCTGAAACTTCAGCAAAACTTGTCTGAAGAATAAAAAAAAAACTGTGTTTTTTAAGGTCGACCCGCTCCAAAAACAAATTTATCACGATATAGTTAACCATGTCACTTTAATTACTTTCAACACTGATAGACATGAGAATGTGCGACAATAATGAATAAGCAAAACACATAGAGACAAGCTAAAAGCAAGGCAAGATAGCAATCTGACTTTCAAAAATCCCTACAAAAGAAAGGCCCTGACTAACAATAACCTATACCTTTCATGAATCACTTACCTCACAAAAATCTTCGTTACTCGAACTACTGCAAAACAGCGAGCACCAATACTACCAGCTAAATAAAAGATTCTAACTACTGAAGGCACTAACTACTGATAGGCATAGCCAGCAAATGAAAGATTTTGATAGAGAACAAATAATGTATTTACCTTAATAATTTACTCTCTCTGATGGACACACGTCCAGATCATCCGCTCTCAAAACTGTGCCATCTCTCTCCCCACATCCACCACTGCTGGCGGCTCACCTCCAACTGCGCAACGCTACGCGCTGTTAACAGCCAACTGCCCAACACTACAATAGCAAATTCCAACAATGCAAACCAGCCACAGACTACACACAGCACAGTCAGTGATTTTCATATAGAGCGCTACGTGGCGTTAGCAACATAGAAACCTAAACAGCCTACTTACAAATTCAATGATATTAGTTGGTTCAAATGGCTCTGAGCACTATGGGACTTAACTTCTGAGGTCATCAGTCCCGTAGAACTTAGAACTACTTAAACCTAACTAACCTAAGGACATCACACACATCCATGCCCGAGGCAGGATTCGAACCTGCGTCTGTAGCGGTCGCGCGGTTCCAGAGTGTAGCGCCTAGAACCGCTCGGCCACTCTGGCCGGCAATGATATTAGTACAAAGTATGTAGGGATCACTGGTGTTTTACAGTCGACAAATATTTTATTAATTGTTATTTCACTTCGTGCGTACATGACGCTTTCATAACGACATTAATGATGTTAGTAAAAAAAAAAACAGGGGGAAATGCCATTAAATTTGGCTGTGACGCAGTAGTAGTTACTTCTCAAATCATAATACGTAAAAAGTTATTAAATATATCTTACAGAGAAATTTTCGCCTTTCGTTGCTCTGGCGGCAACGATAGCAGTGCGGTCGAAAGTTATGTCACAGTACAAGTTGAACTGCATCCCTCACCAAAGAGTGTTCCTATTGATAAATACATAGAATGTTCTAGCGGATCCCAATATTCCATAAATCAGTAAAGCCCCAGAGCCTTCCAGAACTCGCAAGTCTTGAATGATAAACAACTGCAGGTGATGTTTCAGAACCGGTGGCCGGCAAGACACCTGACAGCGATATAGGCACTATACCACGACGGACGCCGTCAAGCATACGACGATTTACTGAGGTGGCAAAAGTCATGAATACCTCCTAATATCGTGTCGAACCTCCTTTTATCTGGCATAGTGCAGTAATTCGACGTGGCATGGAGTCGCCTACCGAAACAATGAGCGTTGCTGTCTCTATGGACGCCCATGAGTGTGAAAGTGTTGCCGGTGCAGGATTTTGTGCATGAACTGACCTCACGATTGTGTCCCATAAATGTTTGATGCGATTCATGTCGGGCGATCTGGGTGACGAAATTGTTCGCTCGAAATGTCCAGAATGATCTTCAAACTAGAATGAGGATTTCACTCTGCAGCGGAGTGTGCGCTGATATGAAACTTCCTGGCAGATTAAAACTGTGTGCTCGACCGAGACTCGAACTCGGGACCTTTGCCTTTCGCGGGCAAGTGCTCTACCAACTGAGCTACCGAAGCACGACTCACGCCCGGTCCTCACAGCTTTACTTCTGCCAGTATCTCGTCTCCTACCTTCCAATATTGGCAGAAGTAAAGCTGTGAGGACAGGGCGTGAGTTGTGCTTCGGTAGCTCAGTTGGTAGAGCACTTGCCCGCGACAGGCAAAGGTCCCGAGTTCGAGTCTCGGTCGGGCACACAGTTTTAATCTGCCAGGAAGTTTCATCTTCAAACTAATCGCGAACAATTGTGGCCTCGTGTAATGCTGCACGTCATCCATGAAAATTCCATCGTTGTTTCGGAATATGAGACTATGAATGGATGCAAATGTTCGCAAAGCAACCGAACGTAGCAATTTCCAGTCAATTATCGGTTCAGCTGGATCAGATGACCCAGTCAATTCCATGTAAACACAGCTTGCACCATCATGGATCCACCACCAACTTGCGCAGTGTCTTGTTGACCACTGGGTCCATCTGGTCTGCGTCACACTCGACTCCACCGTCAGCTCTTACCAAATGAAATCGGGGCCCATCTGATCATGTCACGGTTTTCCAGTCGTCTGAGGTGCAAGCAATCTGGTGGTGAGTCCAGAAGAGGCTGCGGCAGGCGTTGTCGTGCTATTAGTGAAGGTACTCGCGTCGATCGTCTGCTATCATAGCCCATTAACGGCATACTTTGGTGCAATGTCCCGACGGGTACGTTTGTCCTACGTTCTACATTGAGTCCTGCGGTTATTTCATGCAGTGTTGCTTATCTGTTATTAGTGACAACTCTACCCAATCGCCACTGCTCTCACTCGTTAAGCGAAGGCCGTCGGCAACTGCGTTGTCACTGAGGATCTCAGAATGTTAGATTAGATTAGTTTTTCGTTCCATAGATCCGTGCTGAGGAGATCCTCGTGGATGTGGAACATGTCTTTTTTTTTAAGCTGAAATAACAATACTAATAGTAGGCTATGAATATATACATTACATCATTTGTTTCTATTAAAAAATTCGTCGATGGAGTAGAAGGAGATGGCCACTAGTAAGTCTTTCAGGCTCCTTTTAAACTGATCTTTATTTGTAACTAAATTTTTTATGTTTCCTGGCAAATTATTGAAGATGAGTGTTCCTGAGTGGACCCCTTTTTGAACTAAAGTAAGTGCTTTTAAGTCCTTGTGCAGATCAGTTTTGTTCCTGGTATTGTATGTATGAACTGAGCTGTTTGTTGGAAAAAGAGATATATTATTTAGGGCAAATATCATTAAGGAGTAAATATACTGAGAGGCAGTAGTTAATATACCCAGTTCTTTGAAGAGGTTTCTACAGGACGTCCGTGAATTTACTCCACAAATAGTACTATTACACGCTTTTGGACTCTGAAAACTTTTGTTTGACTTGAAGAGTTACCCCAAAATATTATACCATATGACATTATGGAATGAAAGTAGGCAAAGTATGCAACCTTTTTCATTTTCATTTCGCCTATGTCTGCTACCACTCGAATTGCAAATACAGATTTGTTAAGGCGTTTCTGCAGTTCTGTGGTGTGCTCCTCCCAGCTGAATTTATTATCAAGTTGTAATCCCAGGAATTTAAGACTGTCAACCTCTTCTATCTGCTCTTCTTCATACTTTGCGCATATGCTGGGTGGAAACCTCTTCCAGGTTCTGAATTGCATATCGTGAGTCTTTTCGAAGTTTAATGTCAGTGTGTTGGCTTTAAACCATTTATTAATATCCATGAAAATATCATTAGCAGATCTTTCTAGAACTTTGTTGAACTCCCTAATGATTTCCGAAATCGAATGTCCAATGCATCTAGCTCCAACTACGATTCCGCGTTCAGAGTCTGTTAATTCTCGTCGTGAGACCATAATCATATCGGAAAATCTTGCACATGAATAACCTGAATACGAATAACCCTTCCGCCGATGCACTGCCCTTGTATGTTGTGTACAAGATGCTAGCGCCATCTGTATATGTGCATATTGTTGTCCCATGACTTTTGTCACATCGTTGTGTAAACATCCAGTGGGAGCAGCTAACGATATGTCACGAACTGGTAGTAATAACCTTCGAAGCAATGTCTTCTTTGGCAATGCAACACGTTAGGTGTGCAGTACCAGATACTGGGACGTAGCAGGGATGCAGTACTGACCTGGCCAATAAATTCCGCACTCATGAGTCAGAGAGAAAGGAAGGGAGCTTACGGCTGGTCGCTGTTGAGTCCATTAAGGGAAGAGCACTAACGCCGAGCCGATTAGGGTCGGCGCACTAATTCACGAGGACGAGGCTAGAGGAATGAAGCAGACACTAAGTTACTGGAGAAAGCCTCTCTGAAGTGATTCATGAAAACCTGCACTAGGATAGACCATAATGGGATCTCATCTATACTCCTCCAGATGGGAATCCAGTCTCTTAACATTTGACTACTTCTTTTTTCAGACACATTAATATATGGTTGGTTTAATCACTGCCGCAGTCAGAAGTAACAATCTGGAAAGAATATACCCCACCGTTTCATTTGCCAGCATGGGGACAAGGTTATTCATAAGTAACTTGGGATTTCAGAAGACGACTCACAAAAACTGAAAGACATACAGATAAATGACATGTCATCAGTGGACAGAGCATCCTTCTAAGTTGGTAAATTATATCATAGGTCCACAACATGGGCCCCATGAGCGTTGTGGCAAACATCAATAAGTGCGTGCAATTAGTTGACATGATGTTTCCGGAAGGCAGGTGACGACAGCCCGCTTTGTAAATCTAGTAATCGGGTTGCCTATCTACAGGTGCGAACTAATTCGAAGCGACAATACGGAAACGAGGATTAAGAAAGAGACATGAGCACAGCACAACCTACAGGTGCTATCTGAGATTATAAGAATTCCCCAAAACATTAGAGGCATCCCTTTACCAGTAGGACATTGATACGTAACAATAGCATGCAGCAATTTTTACACTGGTTCTCTGGTGACATATCGTGGGATGCATATGTCCCAATGGTAGGTAGTCAAAGGGTTGATCACTGTGTCGCATGTGCCTCCCCCCCCCCCCTTTCTTAAGTTTAAGAGTTCTCACGCGGTTTTTATGGTTTCTTAGTTATGTTTAAGTGCTACTAGTTTATTCTCAAGCGCAGTGGCTAAGATTATGTAAGGGCAAGGAGAAACTGAATCGTAGAGACATAATGCAAACAACGTCATAACGTGACGAGACTGTTTTTTTTTTTTTTTTTCACGGTTGATATATAAGGACGAAACAATGAAGACTCTGGCATTAGCATTTGCATTCTCATTCGCATTCCCATCGCATTCTTTTGTTGATATGATTCCGAATGTGACTTTTGTTCATTGCTGAATTAATGTAAGTGTATGTTGGAAATAAAATTTGAAAGCAAAGTGTTGTTCAAATTCGTGTTTATTATTTATGCAATCCTAGTCACAACTTAATTTCAAAAATATTTTTAGACAAGTTGCATATGTTAAAGACAACGTTTTTGCGGGAGACTTTTGAGTCAGCTTCACCGACATTTAGCAGTACGGCTGCTGTTTTCGAAAATACGTTACAGAAGTTCGATGATTTTCCTAATAGGCAGTGTGGTCAAATGATTCAGTTATTTTGTTCCAACCCCACAAGCTGAAATCACAGAACTTTGGCTTGGAGCAGACCTATTTTCTGAAACACATTTATTAGCATTGTAAGAGGTATGCGCTATATGCGCTGCCTGCAGTAGGCAAGGCATAGGAGAGTCTCTGACCAGAGAGCAGTATGTAGTTAGTTGTGAAACGTTCCCTTTGAACAATTATACATGACTGTGCTTAAACTGACACACAATATTTTGTTAGCGCAACGCAATCTGACTTTCAAAATTCCCTACAAAAGAATGGCCCTGACTAACATTAAACTATACCTTTCACAAATCACTTACCTCACAAAAATCTTCGCTGCTCAAGCTACTGCAATACAGCGAGCGCCACTACTGCCAGCTAAATAAAAGATTCAAACTATGGAAGGCACTAACTACTGATAAGGATAGTTAGCAAATGAAAGATATTAATAGAGAACAAACAATGTATTTACCTTGATATCATCATATATAAATATAGCAGTTCATGACAAATTTCAAAACTCCGCCATCTCTCTCCCCACATCCACCACTGCTGGCGGCTCACCTCCAACTGCGCAACGCTACGCGCTGTTCACAGCCAGCTGCCTAACACTACAATGGCGAGTATTACAACAATGCAAAGCAGCCACAGACTGCACACAGCACAGCCAGTGATTTTCATACAGAGGTGGCGTTACCAATAAAAAAACCTAAACAGCCTACTTACAGTTGTTGCTTGTCGCTAGTCGGCAGTAGTCTTCAGTAGTCTGCGTGAGTCGGCGGTGGTGTGCAGTAGTCGGCGCTTGTCTGCGCTTGTCTGCAGTCTGCTCTGGTCGGTATTCTGGACGAGGAGTATTATTGTAGAAGGTAAAGAAGCAGCCTTGCGCATATCTAGTAATGTATGTGAACTGTCATCCAATTTCTTTTAAAAAATGCCCCAATAATAATTTTTATAATATAAAGTAATTTAAAAAAAACATTCATTTCAATTTAAAGAATTTATCCAATGCATGATCATTCCTTTCACGAAACACAAAAATATAGGCCAGCATTGCACGGAGCTGTGCCAAAAAAAATTATTTTTTAGGTAAGAGCAGATATATTCGCGGTTTTTATTGAGGTAAGAATTTTTGCTTTTTTATTCAGAATACAGGGCCGTGGCGCAGCGCTGCTGTCGTCGTAAAATTTACCAGGTTATTGAATATTTTTATTTCGGGGTTTAGGAGTTTTTCTGTTTCAAACTTAACATTAAATGAGAAAAGAATTTTGTGAGTACATTAAATGTGAATGCATTTCTGCACAGAGATCATAAATGGGAACCAATTTTTTTCAGAAGTAACATTCAATTATTAATATTTTTGTGGGGAGGTTACAGCATAAATTCTAAAATATTTCAATTTTTTCTCATTAGCATTTGATAGGAAAGAAAATTTTCTTGATAACAATTTATGAGTCACAGATAAGCATGACTGCAGTCTGGCGTCGTGTACGATTTCATTGTTATAGCTACATAAAAGTAATCATAGTCTCCCACCACGTGCAATATTTAAGAGTAGGGGCAAAATTTTTAAAATATTTCAAAAATTGCTCAGTTAGACGCATCTGCCTGTAAGCCTGAGATAGTTTTGGACGATGCAAGAAACCAAAGAAAGTTAGCATCATGTCCTCAACAATTCATGATACCAAATGGTGCAAGATATTCTCAGGAAAATACGTGTAAACGATAGGGAAAGACGGATAACATACACTATGTACAAGAACCGAGAGGGAAAAGTAAGAGTGGAAAAGCAAGAACGAAATCCTCATGTGAGAACAGGAATAAGGTAGGGATGTAGTCTTCTGCTCCTGCTGTACAATCGATATATCGAAGAAGCAAAGGAAAGGTTCTGAAGTGGGACTGAAATATGGGGCGAGAGAAGATCAATGATGAGACATAGCTATGCTCAATGAAAGTGAAGAATAATTACAGGACCTGTTGAATGGAATGAACATTCTATTGAGTAGAGAACATGGATTGAGAGTAAACCGAAGAAAGACGGAAGCAATTTGAAGTAGCTGAAATGAGAAAAGCGAGAAGCTTAACATCATAATTGGTGATCAAATTGTAGATTACGTTAAGGAATTCTGCCACCTTGGAAGAAAAAGCACATGGCGGACGAAACAACGAGGACATAAAAGGAAGAGGAGACCAGGCAAAGAGGACAATCTTGGTCCAAAGAAGTCTAATAGTATCAAGCATTGATCTTAAATCGTGGAATAAATTCCTATAATGTACGTTTGGATCACAGCACTATATGGTAGTGAACCATGGTCTGTGGGAAAACTGGAACAGAAGAGAATCGAAGTATCTGAGATGGGGTGTTACAGACGGATGTTGCAAATTAGGTGGACTGATAAGGAATGAGAAGGTTCTCCGCAAAATCGGTGAGGAAAGAAACATGTTGAAAACACTGACAAAAAGAACGGACAGGATTATTGGACATATGTTAAGACATCAAGAAATAACATCCACGGTAGTTGAAGGAGTTGTAGAGGGTAAAAAGTGACGTGGAAAACCGATCTTGGAATATATCCAACAAATAAAAGAGGCTAACACAACAGAGTACCACATGGAGGGCCATATCAAACAAATCAGAAAACTGACGAAAGGAAAAGTCAGCAATTACGAATTAAAAGCAGCATTCTGCAGTGATGCTGCAGACGTACTGAGTTCCCCTCTTTTTGAGACGAAATGTACCACCTCGTGCTTATCACTTCTGTGTCGGTGTGCATGGTGGACTCTTCTGGATTTCCCCCTGGGTCTAGTATCGATTAATAGTTAGATATCAAAAATAATGAAGCAAGATTAGGGTTTAACATCCCCTTCACGAAGAGGTGATAAAAACCGATCAGAAGCTTGAGTGGGGAGAATGTTGGCCGTATCCTTTTCAAATTTGTCATCTCGCCATTGACCTTCAGCGACTTAGGGAAACCGCAGAAAAAATGGACGCTTCGGCTGGGAGAGGAGGGATGCTTAGATGCTTTTCAATCGTGGATGTGGAGAAGAATGGAAGGCGTGAAATGCACAGATAAGAAATGAGGTTTTCCTACAAAGAGTGGACGACAAAAGAAAAATACTGTTTATGGTTAAGAGGAGGAAAATGAATTGTCTAGGACACTGTGTGAGAAGAGACTGAATAATGAAGGATGCATTAGCATGAATAGTGACGGGGAAGAGGACTAGAGGTAGAAGAAGATACCTGTTAGCTGACAATGCGTCACACCGAACTACTACAAGGTTGGCAGGAAACTGGGAGAACTGGAGAATATTTGACAGTGATAGATCTGCATTATAAGTGGTACACATCACCACCACCACCATCAAAGGCCCTAAATCCTAGTGGGCAGGCAAGGATTTTACGAGAGATTTTCAGTAAATAATGAAACACATTTTTTTCTGAAAGCAGTTTGGTTTTATTCGGGATTCCAGTACACCAATTATGCCCCAATCTTATGGTTACAAAACCCTATTTTTCAACATATTCTCCAATCAATGCAACAAACTTACGCCACCGTATTGGAGGGCCTATATGCCTCCATGATACCACTCTACTGCTCGCTGCACCATGATGGAGGACATCAAATAGAATAGATGCAGAAGCCGAAGACCGTCGCCATGGCTTTACCGGTTGAGAATGTGGCTTTGAACTTTTTCTTCGAGGAGTCGTGATATGAATCCACTCCATGGACTGCATCATTGTTTCCGATTCGAAGGGATGAACCTATGTTTCATCGCGTGTGACGATGTTCGACAAAAAAATTGCCACGATCAGCCTCGTAACGCGCTAGTAATCCCGCACAAAAAGTCCTTCGTTGCTCTTTATGGCCTTCTGTAAGGCGGCCGGAAACTCAGTGGGCAGACGCGTTTGAGAATTCCAACTGGTGGACGAGTGCGTCAGCAGCACCAGCGGAGACATACAGTTATGCAGCGAGGTGTTTTAGTGTGGTCCGTCTATCATCTCGAGTGAGAGTGTCCGCACATTCCAACATTGCAGGAGTCACAAGTGTGTCCGGCCGGCCGGCACGCGGCAGATCGGACTGGTTTGCGCAACCTTGTTGCAATGATGACAGAAGCCTCGTCCAACGACTCACCGTGATTTTGTTCACCGTAATATCTCTGTAGAAATGCTGCAAGTGCCTACGAATACCTGCAATGCTCTGGTTTTGCGCCACAAGAAATACAATGACAGCTCTCTGCCTGGAACATGCCTCTGTTGCAGACGCCATTTTGAAGGCTACGTCTAGCGACGCCACCTATCGCAACTTCTAAACTGTAGGGTCTGAAGTGGGAATATTCCATGGTGCTCCACAGCAAATTCCGCATTTTTTCAACCAAAACTGGGCAAGATGTCCTGATATAGTTTTACAGATATTGAGTGATGAATACTTTTTAAAAAAAAAAAACCTGCCAAGATAGGCAAAGTGAGGTTCCATTCATACTGAATACAACACATTGATTACCAACTACACAAACACGTTGCTTTCATGGTCAACAAAAACTATTTACTCTGCTGAGCCTTTCCTATGTGTCGTCACTCCCACCTACCAACAAAGGGTGCGTCAATATCCAAATAAAACTTTAAATATGTCTGTGACCACATACTAGATTATTGTTTACATTTATATGGAGCCTGTGACTCGTACTGTCACAGCTTCTTCCTTTGACTGAGCTACCCGCGTTTGATCCTCTGCATTCTTGAACGTTTTTATCCATTATCCTCCTACTGTTATGCTTCTTGCTTTCTTTAATGGTTTCTGTGCTAATTTTTATAGATGATTGTCAATAGCCATGATATATTTTAGGAACGGCATGATGTGCAGCTGACTATTTTTATTACAACCATTTTTAGTTATCAACCATGTTCACAGAATCTGTATCTAGCAAGTAAGAGTATAACACAAACATAAACACATAGGGTACATTTAATTGAAACACAGAGTCATATAAACCAATACCTCCAAAAATTGTATATTAGTTATGTGGCATATCAGTCTTTAACATGGAAAGATTACTAAGACAGCGTTGTATCTCACCAAAACTACTGAAAATGAAACTGAGAAATCTCACTGTTACATTTTCTAACTTACAAAGTAGTTATAAGATGTTTATTCCTTATTGCAGATCTTCTAGCATATTTACTAAAAGGGGATAGCCAGCAGGCCATCGATAATCAAGAAGTGCAGTTAAAATGGTTCAAATGGCTCTGAGCACTATGGGATTTAACTGCTGTGGTCATCAGTCCCCTAGAACTTAGAACTACTTAAACCTAACTAACTTAAGGACATCACACACATCCATGCCCGAGGCAGGATTCGAACCTGCGACTGTAGGGCCTAGAACCGCTCGGCCACTCCGGCCGGCGAAGTGCAGTGATAGTATCATCAGATAAATCATAAACAAATGAAAGAATATGAGGCCAGAATCAAGTGCTACAAAACAATCCAACATAATGTGACTACATGACAACAGACACGATTTAGTGCAACTTCATACAGTCAGCCTTAGTTTTTAATGACTAAATGTGTATAAGTTACCAAAGAGATTTGTCATCTAGATTTACAAACAATAGAGAGGTTTTTCAAACTGAGACTGTAGGAAAAGTGTGTATACAAACAGAAATAACGCACATTATAAGAGCAACAATTCTTCACATACAAATGGAGTTGGCATATGATAAAGATACATGTCAGTTGTACAAATGTACGATGCAAAAGATCAAAAGTGTGTCGGTGAGAAATCAAATTAACATTTAATTACATAGATTGAGGATACAACTGTGAAAAAGATTACACTCACTGTAAATGAAAAACATAATTTTTCCCCCCCATGAACCATGGACCTTGCCGTTGGTGGGGAGGCTTGCGTGCCTCAGCGATACAGGTGGCCGTACCGTAGGTGCAACCACAACGGAGGGGTATCTGTTGAGAGGCCAGACAAACGTGTGGTTCCTGAAGTGGGGCAGCAGCCTTTTCAGTAGTTGCAGGGGCAACAGTCTGGACGATTGGCTGATCTGGCCTTGAAACACTAACCAAAACGGCCTTGCTGTTGTGGTACTGCGAACGGCTGAAAGCAAGGGGAAACTACAGCTTTACTGTATGATTAAATGACGATGACTTCCTCTTGGGTAAAATGTTCCGGAGGTAAATAGTCCCCCATTCGGATCACCGGGCGGGGACTACTCAAGAGGATGTCGTTAGCAGGAGGAAGAAAACTGGCGTTCTTCGGATCGGAGCGTGGAATGTCAGATCCCTTAATCGGGCAGGTAGGTTAGAAAATTTAAAAAGGGAAATGGATAGGTTAAAGTTAGATATAGTGGGAATTAGTGAAGTTCGGTGGCAGGAGGAACAAGACTTTTGGTCAGGTGAATACAGGGTTATAAATACAAAATCAAATAGGGGTAATGCAGGAGTAGGTTTAATAATGAATAAAAAATAGGAGTACGGGTAAGCTAATACAAAGAGCATAGTGAACGCATTATTGTGGCCAAGATAGACATGATGCCCACGCCTACTACAGTAGTACAAGTTTATATGACAACTAGCTCTGCAGATGATGAAGAAATTGATGAAATGTATGATGAGACAAAAGAAATTATTCAGGTAGTGAAGGGAGACGAAAATTTAATAGTCATGGGTGACTGGAATTCGACAGTAGGAAAAGGAAGAGAAAGAATCGTAGTAGGTGAATATGGTCTGGGGCTACTAAATGAAAGCAGAAGCAGCCTGGTAGAATTCTGCACGGAGCATAACTTAATCGTAGCTAACACTTGGGTCAAGAATCATGAAAGAAGGTTGTATACATGGAAGAATCCTAGATATACTAGAAGGTTTCAGATAGATTATATAATGGTAAGACAGAGATTTAGGAACCAGGTTTGAGATTGAAAAACATTTCCAGGGGCAGATATGGACTCTGACCACAATCTATTGGTTATGAACTGTAGATTAAAACTGAAGAAACTGCAAAAAGGTGGGAATTTAAGGAGATGGGACCTGGATAAATTGAAAGAACCAGAGGTTGTACAGAGTTTCAGGGAGAGCATAAGGGAACAATTGACAGGAATGGGGGAAAGAAATACGGTAGAAGAAGAATGGGTAGCTTTGAGGGATGAAATAGTGAAGGCAGCAGAGGATCAACTAGGTAAAAAGACGAGGGCTAGTAGAAATCCTTGGGTAACAGATGAGATACTGAATTTAATTGATGAAAGGAGAAAATATAAAAATGTAGTAAATGAAGCAGGCAAAAAGGAATACAAACGTCTCAAAAATGAGATTGACAGGAAGTGCAAAATGGCTAAGCAGGGGTGGCTAGAGAATAAATGTAAAGATGTAGAGGCTTATCTCACGAGGGGTAAGAAAGATACTGCCTACTGGAAAATTAAAGAGACCTTTGCAGAAAAGAGAACCACTTGCATGAATATCAAGAGCTCAGATGGAAACCCAGTTCTATGCAAAGAAGGGAAAGCAGAAAGGTGGAAGGAGTATATAGAGGGTCTATACAGGGGCGATGTTCTTGAGGACAATATTATGGAAATGGAAGAGGATGTAGGTGAAGATGAAATGCGAAATATGATACTGCGTGAAGAGTTTGACAGAGCACTGAAAGACCTAAGTCGAATTGGACCCCGGGAGTAGACAACATTCCATTAGAACTACTGACAGCCTTGGGAGAGCCAGTCCTGACAAAACTCTAACATCTGGTGAGCAAGATGTATGAGACAGGTGACATTCCCTCAGACTTCAAGAAGAATGTAATAATTCCAATCCCAAAGAAAGCAGGTGTTGACAGATGTGAGAATTACCGAACTATCAGTTTAATAAATCACAGCTGCAAAATACTAACGCGAATTCTTTACAGACGAATGCAAAAACTGGTAGAAACGGACCTCGGGGAAGATCAGTTTGGATTCCGTCGAAATGTTGGAACACGTGAGGCAATACTAACCTTACGACTTATCTTACAAGAAAGATTAAGAAAAGGCAAACCTACGTTTCTAGCATTTGTAGACTTAGAGAAAGCTTTTGACAATGTTAACTGGAATACTCTTTTTCAAATTCTGAAGGCGGCAGGGGTAAAATACAGGGAGTGAAAGGCTATTTACAATTTGTACAGAAAGCAGATGGCAGTTATAAGAGCCGAGGGACATGAAAGGGAAGCAGTGGTTGGGAAGGGAGTGAGACAGGGCTGTAGCCTCTCCTCGATGTTATTCAATCTGTATATTGAGCAAGCAGTGAAAGAAACAAAAGAAAAATTTGGAGTAGGTATTAAAATCCACGGAGAAGAAATATAAACTTTGAGGTTCGCGATGACATTGTAATTCTGTCAGAGACAGCAAAGGACTTGGAAGAGCAGTTGAACGGAATGGTCAGTGTCCTGAAAGGGGGGTATAAGATGAACATCAACAAAAGCTAAACGAGGATAATGGAATGTAGTCGAATTAAGTCCGGTGATGCTGAGGGAATTAGATTAGGAAATGAGACACTTAAAGTAGTAAAGGAGTTTTGCTATTTGGGGAGCAAAATAACTGATGATGGTCGAAGTAGAGAGGGTATAAAATGTAGACTGGCAGTGACAAGGAAAGCGTTTCTGAAGAAGAGAAATTTGTTAACATCGAGTATAGATATAAGTCTCAGGAAGTCGTTTCTGAAAGTATTTGTATGGAGTGTAGCCATGTATGGAAATGAAACGTGGACGATAAACAGTTTGGACAAGAAGAGTATAGAAGCTTTCGAAATGTGGTGCTACAGAAGTATGCCGAAGGTTAGATGGGAAGATCGCATAACTAATGAGGAGGTATTGAATAGAATTGGGGAGAAGAGGAGTTTGTGGCACAACTTGACTAGAAGAAGGGATTCTGAGGCATCAAGGGATCACCAATTTGGTACTGGAGGGCAGCGTGGAGGGTAAAAATCATAGAGGGAGACCAAGAGATGAATACACTAAGCAGATTCAGCAGGATGTAGGCTGCAGTAGGTACTGGGAGATGAAGAAGCTTGCACAGGATAGAGTAGCATGGAGAGCTGCATAAAACCAGTCTCAGGACTGAAGACCACAACAACAACACTCGAGATATTTGGTAACAACTTTTGTCCTTCATGTATTTTGTAGATGTATATTTTAAAAATATATATAGCCTATGTCCATCCAACTGTTCGTAGGGGTTCATGTAGAAATCTGAATTAAATCGGCCTAGAACTTATGCTTCAAGTTGGATTACGAAATCTTGTGTAAGCAATGATCTTCCTTCTGACTTGCTTATAAGATTTGCAAAATTTCATCAAGATTGGAATAAATCTGAAGATTTGTATGAAGTACAAACAAAGAGACGCATGCCTATATTAACTATAGACAAATCCCTTTTTTTCACAAATGCTTTTGTTGCTATTGCTACTCTCCGACTTATATCGTCTCTACTTCAGAGAAATCAGTTCTTTTCTGCTCAAATAGCAACAATCATGTACAACTTTTCGTTTTACCTTTCCTAGTGTAATACCCACAGCATCACATGACGTCCGCCGCCAGCAGCTGAGTGGTTCGCCGGCACGGTAGCTCAGCGTGTTCGGTCAGAGGGTTGCGTGCTCTCTGCAATAAAAAAACTGAGTCAAAGAATCAACGATAAACTTGAACGGACGTCTTGTGACGTCCGCCCAGACCAAACGCAACGAACAATATCGAACAAAATGAATTAAAAAAAAAAAAAAAAAAAGTGGTCAGCGCGACAGAATGTCAATCCTAAGGGCCCGGGTTCGATTACCGGTTGGGTCGGAGATTTTCTCCGCTAAGGGACTGGGTGTTGTGTTGTCCAAATCCTCATCATTTCACCCCCATCGACGCGCAAGTCGCCGAAGTGCCGTCAAATCGAAAGACTTGCACCTGGCGAACGGTCTACCCAACGGGAGGCCCTAGTCTGACACGATCCACGCACGCAGGCAGAGGCGAGGCGAGTATAATTCTACCACTGAGTGGTGAGTAGAATACACCAAAGCGCAAATAAGAAGGGAACTGATAAGGTACAGTGCTGAGAAGGCCTTTTGGAAACGAAACACGGCAGACTTCTACACAAGATGCCCACGAAGACGCGATGGATGCCCCTGCGGACGGCGAATTACTTCTGCCGCGAATTGAACGACTCAAGGCGCGTATACTGAGCATGAAAAGGGAGCAAACGAGAGGTGGCATCGCCCGCAGCCAGACAAACGGCGAGGTCGAAGATGGACCTGCCACGCTGCACCACCTGCACAGGGAGAGACAGGGCTAACAGCAAGCAAATAAGGGAAGTTGTCGACGAGGACGGAAGCAGGATATCGACGAAGAAAGACATCATGAACCACGTCGAAGACCATTTCAACGACCTGTTCCGAGGAGAAGAAAACGACGACGCAGAAATGGCAAGGATCCTGCAAGAAACCCGCCGGATCCTTACCAACGCAGACCGGGCACTTTTAAATGACAATGTGAAAGATGACGACGTTACAGCTGCCATTAAAGACAGCAGACACGGAAGAGCACCAGGCGCAGTCGGAATCCCAACGGAATTCTACACTGTGCTCTGGGGTACAATCGGCGGTATACTTACTGAAATAGTAAATGAAGTTATAAACGGGCAGAACTGCCATCAAAATTTATGCAAGAGACGGTGATTCTGCTCCATAAAAAGCAGGCAGCCAATAGAATTGACGATTTTCGGCCCTTAACGTTACTAAATTCTGACTACAAAATAGTAGCAAAGAGTCTGGTTGCCAACATCAAAGTCGCACTGAAGAAAGCCATTAGCCCATGGCAGAGCTGTGTAGTGCTTGGCAGGAACATCTTAGACGCCGTCTGCACATATAGGGGCATCATAGGTCACGCCGCAACAACCAGGAAACCCGCAGCCATAATTTCTGTCGATTTCCACAAGGCTTTCGACAGGATAAGTCACCGGTACCTGCTGAAAACTATCGCACGCCTCCTATTCGGACTAAAATTCACAACCATCAGGAACATAATCACAAACACCACCTCCACAATATCAGTAACGGATGGACATCAAAAGCAGTAAGACTAGGGACATCAGTCAGGCAAGGGTGCCCTTTATCAATGGCACTATTTACAATAGCCCTATACCCGTTACTACGAACACTGACAGCCGACTTCAGAGGCTACACAATAGCAACATCAAACATCTTATGCATGATGAGATTTTCACTCTGCAGCGGAGTGAGCGCTAATATGAAACTTCCTGGCAGATTAAAACTGTGTGCCGGACCGAGACTCGAACTCGGGACCTATGCCTTCCGTGGGCAAGTGCTCTACCATCTGAGCTACCCAAGCACGATTCACGCCCCGTCCTCACACCTTTGCTTCTGCCAGTACCTCGCCTCCCACCATCCAAACTTTACAGAAGCTCTCCTGCGGACCTAGGTCCCGAGTTCGAGTCTCGGTCCTGCACACAGTTTTAATCTGCCAGGAAGTTTCATCGTATATATGGCCTATGCCGATAAAATTCTGCCAATAATGGAATCTTTTGAAAGAGCTTCGGGCGCCAAAACGGATTCGAGGACGACAGTGCTACTGCCGATGAATTATTCAGATACAATTCTACCCTTGAATGACGTTTACTAATTTTCTATCTTCATACTCGCAGAATCCATGCGAAAAGTAGCTCATACAATAGCTATGCCATGAGCGCATAAGTATTCTTTGTAGTACTCTCTCTCGTGGTTGTTAGAAAAAAAAGAAAGGGAGCTTCCGAGATTGTCTTCGTGCCGATTAGCCTGAGGTTGGTTTGGATGAACTGTAATCTGATTATTGAGATTTATCACAGAAGATAACTGATACGAACTGTACGATTAAAAGGAAATATGTATAGATCGCTCCTTCAAATAAAAGGTGTGTATTTGAAATTTGAGGATTAATGATATTTATCGATATATTGCGTAGTTGTTAATCAGAAGGGAACTTCCGAAAGACTGGATACGAACCTGCATTTAATAATCCAAGAGCTCCATTACTTCTTCGGAAGGTTAAACTTCATCAAAGCCAAATATCCGCTTGATATGAGGTTTCCCGACTGATTATACAACGCTCCCAAAATTACGAGGCATTTTATTTGTACAGATTAGCAGACTGCCGCAAAGCACGAGCCTGCAGAGAAGAAGAATCATCGCCTGATTTCATTCTAACAAGTAAAATTTCAGAATCATTTTGAGTGACTGAGCTATGACTGTGTTTCCTATCATGATTGATTGATTGCTCGAACGAATTGAGAGCTACAGAATTACGTAGAAAAGAAGAAGAAAAAAAAATTACAGTATACATGGCCTATGCCGATAAAATTCTGCCAATAATGGAATCTTTTGAAAGAGCTTCGGGCGCCAAAACGGATTCGAGGACGACAGTGCTACTGCCGATAGGCAACGGCAGATTGCGAACACCGAGACAGTGGTACCGAGTGACAGAGAACCATAGGGCACTCGGAATAGAATTTCAGCAGTGCCCACTGAAAATGGCAGCACAAAACTGGCACAGCATCTCGAACACCACAAAAGGGCTCGTGAGGACACACGCGAACAGAAACTTGACGCTGAGCCAAATAGTGAAATTGAGAAATGAAACGATCCTGTCGAAAGCGTGGTACATGGCACAAATCCTACGTGCACCGGCAGAAATTGTGCGAGCAATAGCAGGTGCGGCGTATTACGTGCCATGGGGCGGCGTGCCTACTGCCGAGGGAAGAAGGCGGATTCGGACTGACGGACGTAAAGACAAAGTGCGCGGCACTGGTCCTGCACCGAGCGATGAAATTGAAGAACCAGAACGACAACAGTATAACGTCCAGCCTACTCAACGACTACAAACCGGAATCTGAAGACGCTCCTGTAGACATCTCCCACATTTCGTTCAAGTTGCGGCACATCAAACAGATGACTATTGACAGGAGCTACGTCAGCGCGGTTGTTGCCAACTCGCAACAAAGAACGGCGAGGAATATCTGCGGCGCTCTGTGGGGGAAGACAAACAAGACCAAAATAGAGATGAGACTTCCAGACCACGACTGGCCACAGGTCAGGAAGAACAACTCTGAAGGGACACTGCCCTAGCACGCCAGGGACACCTGGTACAAAATCGTTCACCAGACAGTGTCAACAAACGAGAAACTGGCGCGCTTTAATATGCGCGAATCGCCAAACTGCCGACTCTGCAACCAGACCGACAGCATCGAGCATCGCTTTAGTGGCAGAGGGAGCAGGGAAACGTGGGCGACAGCTGGAAGAATGACTGCCCACATCAAAAGAAGTGACGAAAGGGAAATACACGTGACAGCGGTCACTGTCCCGGAAGCAAAGCCTTTCCCCAACCCAAAACGCCTGGCCACGATGTGGATTCTCGCCATGACAGCACACGCCATCGTCAGCAAACGGCAGACCGACAAGGCACAGTTCCTCAGGGACCTCTGGGAGGAACACAAGAGGGCCAAACAACGATCCAAGTACCGCGAGACCTTCCAAAACTTCCTGCAGGTCCCACTGGACGCCGCCTTCCGAGATGCCATCGGCACGCTGCGACTGACGCCATCCCACAACACCCACAGCCACGTCGCTGAGAACGTCGACCACCCACGCTTCCAAATCCCAACATCAAGAGCGGTGTATTGTGGAACGAGTGCGCTAAAACGTGTGCAAAGATCAATGTGAAAGCGTGCAAGTGTCGCAGCACCAAAGGGTGTGTCACGTGTGCAAATCCTATCGATACAGTGTCCTTCGCACGTAGCCAAATAAAGCAGGCAAAAGCCGGCCATGGTGGCCGAGCGGTTCTAGGCGCTACAGTCTGGAACCGCGCTACCGCTACGGTCGAAGGTTCGAATCCTGCCTCGGGAATGGATGTGTGTGTCCTTAGGTTAGTTAGGTTTAAGTAGTTCTACGTTCTAGGGGACAGATGACCTCAGCAGTTAAGTCCCATAGTGCTCAGAGCCATTTTTTTGAAAGCAGGCAAAAAAGTGAAAACGGATATCCAACAAATGTATCAATGTAACAAAGTAATTAAAACAGTGTCCTTCATATACTAATGTTCTCTCGCTCTCTCTCTCTCTCTCTCTCTCTCTCTCTCTCTCTCTCTCTCTCTCTCTCCCTCACTCTCTCTCTCTCCCTCTCCCCGCTGAAGTCATTTTTTAATTCTTGTTTTTTATTGTTTCTAATGTTTTTGACTGTTTTTATTGTATTTTTTCTGTTCTTGTGATATACATGTAACGATACTGTTCAACAGCCGCCTAAATGTACACTACTGGCCATTATACACCACGAAGATGACGTGCTACAGACGCCAAATTTAACCGACAGGAAGAAGATGCTGTGATATCCAAATGATTAGCTTTTCAGAGCATTCACACAAGGTTGGCGCCGGTGGCGACACCTACAACGTGCTGACATGAGGAAAGTTTCCAACCGATTTCTCATACACAAACAGCAGTTGACCGGCTTTGCCTGGTGAAACGTTGTTGTGATGCCTCGTGTGAGAAGGAGAAATGCGTACCATCACGTTTCCGACTTCGATAAAGATCGGATTGTAGCCTATCGCAATTGCGGGCCTTTCTGGATACAGAAAATGTTCGACTGCTGCCCTGGCCAGCACATTCTCCAGATCTCTCGGCAATTGAAAACGTCTGGTCAATAGTGGCCGAGCAACTGGCTCGTCACAATGCTCTCGCGTTGGTCGAGATCCAATGACTGTTAGCAGAATATGGAATCGGTGGATTCAAGAGGGTAATACGGAACGCCGTGCTGGATCCCAACGGCCTCGTATCACTAGCAGACGAGATGACAGGCATCTTATCCGCATGGCTGTAACGGATCGTGCAGCCACGTCTCGATCCCTGAGTCAACAGATGGGGACGTTTGCAGGACAACAACCATCTGCACGAACAATTCGACGACGTTTGCAGCAGCATGGACTATCAGCTCGGAGACCATGGCTGCGGTTACCCTTGACGCTGCGTCACAGACAGGAGCGCCTGCGATGGTGTACTCAACGACGAACCTGGGTGCACGAATGGCAAAACGTCATTTTTTGGGATAAATCCAGGTTCTGTTTACAGTATCATGATGGTCGCATCCGTGTTTGGCGACATCGCGGTGAACGCACATTGGAAGCGTGTATTCGTCATCGCCATACTGCCATATCAACCGGCGTGATGGTATGGGGTGCTACTGGTTACACGTCTCGGTCACCTCTTGTTCGCATTGACGGCACTTTGAACAGTGGACGTTACATTTCAGATGTGTTACGACCCGTGGCTCTACCCGTCATCGATCCCTGCGAAACCCTACATTTCAGCAGGATAATGCACGACCGCATGTTGCAGGTCCTGTACGGGCCTTTCTGGATACAGAAAATGTTCGACTGCTGCCCTGGCCAGCACATTCTCCAGGTCTCACGGCAATTGAAAACGTCTGGTCAATGGGGGCCAGCAACTGGCTCGTCACAATACGCCTGTCATTACTCTTGATGAACTGTGGTATCGTGTTGAAGCTGCATGGGCAGCTGTACCTATACACGCCATCCAAGCTCTGTTTGACTAAATGCCCAGGCGTATCAAGGCCGTTATTACGGCCAGAGGTGGTTGTTGTGGGTACTGATTTCTCAGGATCTATGCACCCAAATTACGTGAAAAGGTAATCACATGTCAGTTCTAGTATAATATATTTGTCCAATGAATACCCGTTTATCATCTGCATTTCTCTCTTTGTGTAGCCATTTTACTACCACACGTATCCTTTGATTCACTAATATCAGTGCAAAATCGTTTTTCGTGCCAATGTAAATGCAGTGTGGTAGTACTCTCCATTTTATTACTCACGTATATGTTTTTCCTTTTGTCATACTTATCGCCAACATGTTCATCTACATCTACATCTACATGGATACTCTGCAAATCACATACACTCCTGGAAATGGAAAAAAGAACACACTGACACCGGTGTGTCAGACCCACCACACTTGCTCCGGACACTGCGAGAGGGCTGTACAAGCAATGATCACACGCACGGCACAGCGGACACACCAGGAACCGCGGTGTTGGCCGTCGAATGGCGCTAGCTGCGCAGCATTTGTGCACCGCCGCCGTCAGTGTCAGCCAGTTTGCCGTGGCATACGGAGCTCCATCGCAGTCTTTAACACTGGTAGCATGCCGCGACAGCGTGGACGTGAACCGTATGTGCAGTTGACGGACTTTGAGCGAGGGCGTATAGTGGGCATGCGGGAGGCCGGGTGGAAGTACCGCCGAATTGCTCAACACGTGGGGCGTGAGGTCTCCACAGTACATCGATGTTGTCGCCAGTGGTCGGCGGAAGGTGCACGTGCCCGTCGACCTGGGACCGGACCGCAGCGACGCACGGATGCACGCCAAGACCGTAGGATCCTACGCAGTGCCGTAGGGGACCGCACCGCCACTTCCCAGCAAATTAGGGACACTGTTGCTCCTGGGGTATCGGCGAGGAGCATTCGCAACCGTCTCCATGAAGCTGGGCTACGGTCCCGCACACCGTTAGGCCGTCTTCCGCTCACGCCCCAACATCGTGCAGCCCGCCTCCAGTGGTGTCGCGACAGGCGTGAATGGAGGGACGAATGGAGACGTGTCGTCTTCAGCGATGAGAGTCGCTTCTGCCTTGGTGCCAATGATGGTCGTATGCGTGTTTGGCGCCGTGCAGGTGAGCGCCACAATCAGGACTGCATACGACCGAGGCACACAGGGCCAACACCCGGCATCATGGTGTGGGGAGCGATCTCCTACACTGGCCGTACACCACTGGTGATCGTCGAGGGGACACTGAATAGTGCACGGTACATCCAAACCGTCATCGAACCCATCGTTCTACCATTCCTAGACCGGCAAGGGAACTTGCTGTTCCAACAGGACAATGCACGTCCGCATGCATCCCGTGCCACCCAACGTGCTCTAGAAGGTGTAAGTCAACTACCCTGGCCAGCAAGATCTCCCGATCTGTCCCCCATTGAGCATGTTTGGGACTGGATGAAGCGTCGTCTCACGCGGTCTGCACGTCCAGCACGAACGCTGGTCCAGCTGAGGCGCCAGGTGGAAATGGCATGGCAAGCCGTTCCACAGGACTACATCCAGCATCTCTACGATCGTCTCCACGGGAGAATAGCAGCTTGCATTGCTGCGAAAGGTGGATATACACTGTACTAGTGCCGACATTGTGCATGCTCTGTTGCCTGTGTCTATGTGCCTGTGGTTCTGTCAGTGTGATCATGTGATGTATCTGACCCCAGGAATGTGTCAATAAAGTTTCCCCTTCCTGGGACAATGAATTCACGGTGTTCTTATTTCAATTTCCAGGAGTGTATAAGTGCCTGGCAGACGGTTCATCGAACCACCTTCACTATTCTCTATTATTCAAATCTCGTATAGCGCGCGGAAAAAATGAACACCCACATCTTTCCGTACGAGCTCTGATTTCCCTTTTTTTATAGTGGTGATCGTTCCTTCCTATGTAGGTCGGTGTCAAAAAACTATTTTCGCATTCGGAGGAGAAAGTTGGTGATTGGAATTTCGTGAGAAGATTCCGTCGCAACGAAAAACGCCTTTCATTTAATGATGTCCACCCCAAATCCTGTATCATTTCTGTGACACTCTCTCCCATATTTCGCGATAATACAAAACGTGCTGCCTTTCTTTGAACTTTTTCGATGTACTCCGTTACTTCTGTCTGGTAAGGATCCGACACCACGCAGCAGTATTCTAAAAGGGGACGGACAAGCGGAGTGTAGGCAGTCTCCTTAGTAGGTCTGTTACATGTTCTAAGTGTCCTGCCAATAAAACGCAGCCTTTGGTTAGCCTTCTCCACAACAATTTCTATGTGGTTTTGCCAATGTAAGTTGTTCGTAATTGTAATAGCTAGGTATTTAGTTGAATTTACGGCTTTTAGATTAGACTGATTTATCGTGTAACCGAAGTTTATCGAGCACAACAAACCAAAATAAGGCAAGTGTTGTAACGAATCCGTGAACACATTATGCGGAAATCTGATGGACTTTAGCGAATAAAAGTGTTCGTACTTAACAACAGACATTTCAAGAACATTAATAAAAGAAAAACTGATAAAATGCCTATTTTAGCCTAATAATATAGCAGAACATTTGACGGTAGTCCGCCCCCGGTAGCTGAGTAGTCGGCGCGACAATGTCAATCCTCAGGGCCTGGGTTCGATTCCCGGCTGGGTCGGTGATTTTCTCCGCCCACGGACTGGGTGTTGTGTTGTGCTAATCATCATCATTTCATCCCCATCGACGCGCAAGTCGCCGAAGTGGCGTCAAATCGAAAGACTTGCACCAGGCGAACAGTCTACCCGACGGGAGGCCCTAGTCACACGACATATATCTCATGGTAAACCCGTAATTGTGAAAATCTGTAAATAATAGTTTATATACTTTACAAAAAAAAGTCACACGACATTTACATTTGGCATCACCTTATTTGACTCGACTTCTTACCACTAGCCTTGTTTTACTTTCGCTGATGTTCGTTTTACAACTTCTTTTCATGGCACAATCGATTCCGCTCAACTGTTCAAAAATGTTCAAATGTGTGTGAAATCTTATGGAACTTAACTCCTAAGGTCATCAGTCCCTAAGCTTGCACACTACTTAACCTAAATTATCCTAAGGACAAACACACACACCCATGCCCTAGGGAGGACTCGAACCTTCGCCGGGACCAGCCGCACAGTCCATGACTGCAGCGCCTTAGACCGCTTTTTTTTTCGCGGGCAAGTGCTCTACCATCTTTTTTTATTGTGCTCTACCAACTTTTTTATTTTTTTTATTTTTTTGTTATTTTTTCATTTTTTTAGACGCTACCCCCCTTTCTGGACCACTTTTTTCCCTTAAAAAGCTCCTTAGGAAAATGGAACTAAAAAAATAAATAAATAAAAAAAATAAAAAAACCTAAGCGCCACCGCCACTTGTCGTATGATTACACTTAGGGAGCGTGTACAAATGAGAATTCTAGTAACTAAGTGTTACAAGTAAGTGTTACAACAACAAAGGTGGCATAAAAGAGTAATCAAAAAATAAAAATATAAACCACTGATGTAATTCTAACTAAAAGGTTCTTCAATAATGTAACTGGTTCCACTTGGAGCCTCGTCATCGTTATCTGAAATCTCCAATAGCGCCTTAGAAGGGCATCTGCAACGGAGGCATTCTGCTTCGCTAGTGCCTCAAGGAAAACAGTATCCTTGCAGCAGCTTGTCTCTTCCTTTGGTCATGGCTGACAAGGCAGAACGTTGAGCCGTTAGTGTGATGCGGCACAGCACATTAACCACAGCCTGGCACTCCCCAGCTGAGTGGGGGGTTAACGAAAACGCTGCGTAAATAATTTGCGAAGAGCGTACGGTATTTCGGTGTGCTTTCGAGGGCATTGTGAGCATTTTGTAGGAACCACCAGTAATCAAGCTGCTCTTTCTCTCTGTCGCTAAAGATGTAGGCGACGGTAGGTCCTTTGAACCATGTAAGCGCATTATATTTTGCAGCCGGAAAGTAAGTTTCATCGGGACAGAGTAGGGTCTGCGGGTCAATCATATCAGGTGTGACCCGGAGGTAACAAGCCAATATCTTCTGTGTTAGTCGCCAAACTCCGGACGATGATGTGCAAGTAAAACGATGTTCATCGGTGTCCAAAAGGTGACAATCTGGGCAATAAGGGGAGTCTGCCAGTCCAATAGTGTGAAGCCGCTGGCGTGTGGCATATTTTTTGTTGGCGGTCTGATACCACTTCGAACGCACCGTGGATGACAGAAAGTGGTGGTGTATCGTTTTCCACACTCTTGGCCAGTGAACCGTAGGGTACTTGTTTTCCACCACGTTATGGTGAACAGCCAGCAGAAGGTTGGTATAAAAATCTTTCGCCTTTGGTGGACGTGTGGCGGAGAGGTTCGAGCTGACATAGCTGTAATCAAGAATGAAGGTCGACACATGGGAGAGCTGTGGTGTGACGTGCGCAACCGACACCGGCGGGACGTTAGAGGCTGGCATCAGAACCTGTAGTAAACGACCCGTGAGAGAGTTATATTGACTTTTCCATCGTTTCCTCATGTTGCTCATGTAAAGGGCAGCTGCTCTCGCCCTGACGTTGACCAATCCCAGCCCTCCTTTGTGCACTGGGAGGGTAAGAGTGTCGTATCGTACTTTAAAGATATGACCTGCGGAAACGTAGTAACTGAAGGCCGCCTGAAGCCGGCGACGACCGCTCGGCTAATCCTGCACGGCGTTCAACTGTTCTTCCAACTCCTTTTCCGTCTTTGTCGGAATTATAATGTCATGGCTCCTTGTCATTCCTGAAAATACCGTTATTGGCTTTGATTCCAGTCACGAAAAAACTGGGCCGGTGCTACAGTTCGGCTGGCTGAACCGGTATCTTACGGCTGCCTTTTGTTTGTAAGCTGTCTGGGTAAGGGAAGCTGCGGCTGGAACGTCATTGAGGCAGGCGAAAAAACAACAGGAAGTGCGTGCTCGGCTGGGACGCGCCGACGCGGCAGCTGAGCGCTGACGGGAGGTATTCCCGTGCAGGCGGGCGTTTCTGGGCGGCGTGGCGGATCGCGTTTCACAACTCGGCTGCGTTTGCGGCGGCAGCGCGGCGTGCTGTTGCGTCGCACGCAGGATGTGATGCCACGTGGTGCGCTGTGGTGTGGGTGAAGCTGGCGAACGGAGCGAGCAAGCTGGACCGATCGAGCTGCACCGATCGAGCGACCAGCCGAGCCGTTGTCAGGGAACGAGCACAGCTGGGCAGCGTTAGTCAAAAAGTTAACTTCGCTAATCCTTAATCCGTTACTAAAAAAGTTATTTTAAAGGTGCCTTAACGACGAGACCTCTTAATAGCAAACTTTATGTTGTGGGTGTAGCGAAATGCCAAGTATAAAATAAAAAAATAAAATATTAATTATTGTATATGTATGATAGTGATTGGTTGTAATTAATATTTGCTTATCTGGAACGTGGGCGTTTAATTATTTGGTATCAGACGCTTGACAATGGCTTTTTCGTAAATGCAATGTTATTCCTAGTTGACCGTGAAATGTGAAGTGTTGGCAGAAGTGCCAACACCGTGTTGCTAGAGGAGGCCGAAATGCACGCTTTTAGCTCACGCAGACTGGCGTGAGGTCTGGAACAGTTAAGGGAATTTTTAGTAGCAAATAAAATACGTAGTTGATGTAATACTTAACTTTAATCCATAAGTGGTGCACATCGGTCTGACGGTACAGGCATCACAAGTTAAATATAAACTGGTAATGGCGCCTTGCTGGGTCGTAGCAAATGACGTAGCTGAAGGCTATGCTAACTATCGTCTCGGCAAATGAGAGCGTATTTGTCAGTGAACCATTGCTATTAAAGTCGGCTGTACAACTGGGGCGAGTGCTAAGAAGTCTCTCTAGACCTGCCGTGTGGTGGCGCTCGGTCGGCAATCACTGACAGTGGCGACACGCGGGTCCGACGTATGCTACCGGACCGCGGCCGATTTAAAGGCTACCACCTAGCAAGTGTGGTGTCTGGCGGTGACACCACAAAAAGTTACTTAAATAATCGGACTTCGTATTTAAATCGTTTCCAACGACTGCTGCGGTAGGTGCGGACTCAAAATCTCAATATTAGAATAATTTGCCAGCCATGTCAATACGTCGTACAGAGGTGACCGTCTACTAAACATGAAAAAGTTTACACAGTTAGTTAAATCAGATGTATTCAATGAATAAGCCTATAGTTAAATAATTCAACTTACATTCACAAATATAGAATCTTTACAGAGTCGAGTGCCAAGTGAGATTGCAGCTCGCAGTGCTCTTATATAACATCAAATATGGCGGTGTGGCAGTTAATAAAATATACGTGCTTCCAGCCTCAGCTATTCTACAAGACCTCCTTCTTCTTAATGAAACATAAGAGTGTCGTAATTGTATTTTGTTTTATCAGCGGCATAGCGCTGCAGTTCTGTGCCATAGGCTTTACTTGTCAGAGATTAATTATTTAATTAAGATTTCGCGTTTCCGAGGAAACTCACGCACGGCATGCAAATGTGCCTTTATAAAAAAAACAGGACTGATTTTCGACCGTACCCTGTCTTCACTGTATCTTCAAAATGTACCCACTGGGATTCATGTGCTCTCCTTGTGTGTGGTTTTAAATTAAGGCTCGAAGTGTGAGCCCTAATTGTTGGTTAACACTCAACTGGGAACGTGTTCGATACTGAAATTGCAGGGTACATCCGTCTCTCAGGCAGCTAAACCAAAATGTCATAAATTCGCGGGATTTTCAGTTTTTGTTTCAATTATTAACGTGTCATGTGTTCCCTTTTAGCACATTTACATGGATGAATATCTTGAAGAGGAAAGGAGTAGATTGCGAAGAGAGGTGACTGATACAGAATCTATATTTAAACCAGAAAGTAAGGATAATGATTAGAAATGAAATGTTAGAAGGAAGCAGCATTGGACGAGGAGTTAGACAAGGTTGTTGCCTTTCCCCACTGTTGTTTAAGGTATACCTTGAAGAGATCATTGCGAAAAGCTTAGACGGGAAAAGAGGAATATGTATTGGCGGAAAGAGAATAGAATGTATAAGATTTGCTGATGACGTGGTATTAGTGGCAGAAAGTGAGCGGACAATGAATAACATGCTCAAAGATCTGAATGAAGCTTGTGTGGAATATGGGATGCAAATAAACACAGCCAAAACAAAGAGTATGGTCATCAGTACAATACGCAGACTGTCCAATATTAAAATAGGACAATCTACCATTAGCCAAGTAAGTGAATTTAAATATCTCGGAAGCACAATAACTGAAGACTTGAGATGTCACCAGGAGGTGAAAACTCGAATTGCCATAGCGAAGGAGGCATTCAACAGAAAGAGGAGACTCTTATGTGACAAATTAGATAAAGGACTAAGGAAAACGCTTGGAAAATGGTTTGTCTGGACTGTGGCACTATATGGGGCAGAATCATGGACACTGAGACGAGAGGATGAAAAAAGGTTAGAAGCATTTGAGATGTGAATGTGGAGGAGAATGGAGAGAATAAGCTGGATCGAAAGAGTGAGTAATGAAAGAGTATTGGAAAGGGTTGGTGAGAGAAGATGTCTGCTGAAGGTTGTAAGAGAAAGAAAAAAAGAACTGGTTGGGACATTCATTGAGAAGGGAGTGTTTGCTAGTAGATGCTTTGGAAGGATTGGTTTGTGGGAGGAGACTGAGAGGAAGAAGGAGATACAAGATGATAGACGACATAAAGGGAAGAGGAAATTATGCAGACCTGAAGAGGATGGCAGAAGACCGGACAGCCTGGAGAACTACCATGTGAGAACCTACCTTTAGGAGGAACACTGATGATGATAACATTTACATTATATTAGGAAAAAAATACTTAAATTTAAATATAAATTTACTCCCATTTGACGAAACAGAAAAACGCGACATGTTAGGTAAATGTGAAAAATGAATCTTGTGACTCTTTTGTGTGAATAATAGCCGTGCAAAATATAAACACCTACATCACAAGGCACTTCATTAGAAAAATTATATACAAAACGAGGGAGAATGCAATAAATAAAAAAAACATTATAATGAAAACAAAAATTGTCCGTAATGAGATGGACCTTCAAACAACTGGGATACGTAATAATAACAGGAACATGACACTAACTAATGTTCGTCTGATCACTAGGTACAGAATATTACATTGAACATACAACTTGTTACAAACAAACTCTGGCCGGCCGAAGTGGCCGTGCGGTTAAAGGCGCTGCAGTCTGGAACCGCAAGACCGCTACGGTCGCAGGTTCGAATCCTGCCTCGGGCATGGATGTTTGTGATGTCCTTAGGTTAGTTAGGTTTAACTAGTTCTAAGTTCTAGGGGACTAATGACCTCAGCAGTTGAGTCCCATAGTGCTCAGAGCCATTTGAACCATTTTGAACAAACAAACAGCCGCGCGGGGTCGCCACTCGGGCTAGGGCATCTTGTCACGGTCCGTACGGCTGCCCCCGTCGGAGGTTCGAGTCGTCCCTCGGGCAAGGGCGTGTGTGTTGTCCATAGCGTAAAATGGTTTAAGTTAGATTAAATAGTGTGTAGGCATAGGGACCGATGACCTCAGCAGTTTGGTCCCATAAAACCTTACCACAAAGCCGGCCGGGGTGGACGAACGGTTCTAGGCGCTACAGTCTGGAACCGCGCGACCAACACGGTCGCACGTTCGAATCCTGCCTCGAGCATGGGTGTGTGTGATGTCCTTAGGTTAGTTAGGTTTAAGTAGTTCTAAGTTCTAGGGGACTGATGACCTCAGATGTTAAGTCCCATAGTGCTCAGAGCCATTTGAACCTTACCACAAATTTCCAAAAACAAAACGAACATAAACAAACCATACACTATAACGAACAAGTATGGAGCCATACGAGAACTAGCATGAATTTCAGTTAAATACATGAGCTATTTCTAGCAATCAGTTACAGTCGTCAGAACTAGTTAATGAACGCAAAATAAATTTTGTTGTTTTCGTTACTGATACAAAAGTAAACGTAATCCACTCATTACAAATCAGTTAAATGCGTCGAAAGAACGGTAGATAATAGCTGCTTACCAACAATAGTTTACAACCCTGATACAAACGTGTTGCACAGCTTCTCAGAGCATTCAGGCAGGTTGAAGTTTGGTATTTCACGCATTAGTAGTTAGTCTACGTTTCTTCGGTAGGGAGAATAGCAGCTCTTACGTGTTTCCAGCCGATCAGCTCTAACTGGTCCCCTCGGTGACTGAGCTGGTTCATCGTTTCATCTTGTTTGGTGACCATCGCGATCTCTTCTCACTATGTCCCCAATAACCGCCGTAAAAGGTATGGTAAATTTGTCTGGAGCCGTTGTTTCATGTTAAGTTTTATGAGTGAGAGGCCAAATGCTTCCGTAAAATGAAATCTTGACTACATAGCTTGGTTCTTGATATGCTTGTGCATAACATAGGCATTAGTGGTAACACCGGTTCCCGTCAGATCGCCGAAGTTAAGTGTTGTCGGGCTGGGCTACCACTTGGATGGGTTACCATCCGGTCTGTCGAGCGCTGTTGGCAAGCAGGGTGCCCTCAACCCGTGTGTGGCAAACTGAGGAGCTACTTGATTGAGAAGTAGAGGCTCCGGTCTCGGATACTGACGTACGGCCGGGGGAGCGGTGTGCTGACCACATGCCCCTCCATATCCGCATCCAGTGACGCCTATGAGCTGAGTCTGTACCGTCTGTACCGTTGGGCCTTCGTGGCCTATTCGGGAGGAGTTTAGTTTTTAGATTAGTATAACATACGCATTACAGCAACTGACTGACACCAAATGATACAAAAACCGTCACCTTCTAGTCCGTCTTGAATTTCATGTCGAGTGTAGCTACGTCTGATTTAATTGCACTGAAAAATGAAATAATTTCAGGTTTGTCACTCCCTTGGTCGACGAATTCAACATGGTGCATTGTAGACAAGAGAATCACAATCTTGTTCCACTTTGGTACGTAGGAGAGAAGAGTCTGGTCTTTGGTGAATTCGTAGATGGTTGAACCGACTGCTTTGGTCCCATCTGGGAGAAATTCCCAGGGGAAATGTGATTTGTTTATCGGCATGGTTCCAGCCGTCGTGAGTCTGTGGTCCCCAACGACGAAAACCAATTATTGAAAGTGATATTTCTATTTGCACTGTAGACACACTTCGATGAGCGTACTGCTTCTTGAAAGGGCTTGCTTAGTTGTTTTTCCTCGACAGTGAGGTCTACCCCGTCACTGTCTTTGCCGACATACACATATGTGCGTCATACGTTTATGCATTCCTCGTGTCCGTCAAACACATGATGTTTATGCCTTATCTGGCCGGTTTGCTGGGTATGTAGATTTTGAACTGGCATCGACCTCTGAAAGGAATCAAGGTCCCATCTATGGAAGCATATGCTCCGGTTTCGTAATTCCGCTGACTGTTGCCAATAAAATTCTCGCAAAGAGATGAGACGTCTGCAAATGGATCTCATTTCTCTCTCTCCTTTCTCGTTGTTGAATCATCAAAGCGCAAAACCCTGATCAACACTTTGAAACGTCCCCTTTGAACAATTTTACATGACTGTGCTTAACCTGACACACAATATTTTGTTAGCGCAACGCAATCTGACTTTCAATAATTCGTACAAAAGAATGGGCCCTGACTAACATTAACCTATACCTTTCACAAATCACTTACCTCACAAAAATCTTCGCTGCTCAAGCTACTGCAATACAGCGAGCGCCACTACTGCCAGCTAAATAAAAGATTCAAACTACTGAAGGCACTAACTACTGATAGGGATAGTTAGCAAATGAAAGATATTAATAGAGAACAAACAATGTATTTACCTTAATATCATCACAAGTCATAATATATATATCAGTTCATGACAAATTACAAATCTCCGCCATCTCTCTCCCCACATCCACCACTGCTGGCGGCTCACCTCCAACTGCGCAACGCTACGCGCTGTTCACATCCAGCTGCCTAACACTACAATGGCGAGAATTACAACAATGCAAAGCAGCCACAGACTGCACACAGCACAGCCAGTGATTTTCATATTGAGCGCTACGTAACGTTGCCAGTAAGAAAACATAAACAGCCTACTTACATAGAGAAAACATAAACAGCCTACTTACATAGCCCCCATGCTCCCCACAAAAAATTTTACAAATTTTTTTTGGGCAGTGGCCAATAATGATTTGATAAAATTTTTCATAATTACAATAACAAAGAAATCAAATGCACACACTTATTGATACAATGTTGGTCAAAAGCTAAAATTTTCTCACAGTCCATAAAGATAGTCCTGATCATTCATCATTACAGTATAATATCAGTGTTTTTCTAAAAGTCTGAGCAGTAAAAGAAAATGCACACGGAAGTAGTTGATTTCCCTGCAGTCTTGAAGAAGTAGTGTTGTCCTTCCAACGGAAAGACAGTGCTGACTCTTGACATGCTGACAGATAATGGGCCACAACAGAGCAAACCCACAGCAGAGTCAGTCGTAGTTTAATATTGGTAGGTAGGTCATCACAGAGCAGACCCACTGTAGTCCTGGTAGAGAGTATGGTATTGGTGGGCCACCAGAGGTGCAGACCCACTGCAGTCCTTGTAGAAATAATGGTACTGGTGGGTCATCAGAGATGCAGACCCACTGTAGTCCTTGTAGAGATTACGGTATTGGTGGGCCACCAGAGGTGCAGACCCACTGCAGTCCTTGTAGAAATAATGGTACTGGTGAGTCAGCAAAGGTGTAGACCCACTGTAGTCCTTGTAGAAATGGCCAGCAGCCATCTGTTGCGACTGTGCAGGTGCACAATCACCATCGAAGAGTCTTGCAGAGAATATAGCAAGTCCATAAACCACCACTTGTGCACTCACGAATTTTTTTTTTTTTTTTTAATGTCCTTAGAACCAGCAATGCTGTTATCCAGTCCCTTGCTGAATTATTAACACACGTGCAAACACTAACAGTCCCTACTTCTCACATATTGTGCATATACTATGACCAACAGAAAAGTGTGCAGTGAAATGAATGCTTACAAGTTACTTAATTTGATTAACTGGTGTCAATTACAATTATATAACATAAGAATACAATTACAAAGATACAAAATACATCATTAAAAACATAATAATACAGATAACATTTGTAGTAATAGGGGCTTTACAAAAGAATAGAAATAGACATATACGTCAGTGTTACAAAAATAGTGACATAAGTACATACATAAAATAATGAGAATAGTTTTCGAAACATTAATTTCACACATGAACATTGAAACAGAACAGAATTGTAAACAACTTTACAAAGAAAATAACATATTATTAATGCAACTTATATTTGAGGATAACAGTATTCCTCCTCATAGTGAATATAGCTTAGTATTAGAAGAGAAAAAAAATTCTATGAAACAGTACACAGAGACAGGAAGAAAACAAATACTCAAGGGTACACAAACACATAGTGGGATAACACCAATAGGAAAGGACAGGGTTCGTTTTCAGTGTAACATTTGGTACTGCAGTCCAACCCAAAACTTCGTATATCTTTCCTCTTATTTCATCCTTTGTTTCCACCAAAAAAAATTCTAACTAAGCATGCTTTCTGTGTTTATATGTTCACACATTTCTTACCTCATTTTTATTTTCCATTATCTTACCTCATCATTTATTTCCAAGAAAATACTACCTAAACCTGTTTTCTCAATGCATTTCTTCCAATTCATCGCAACTCATTCTCTTAGAGGCTACCCCCTCTTAAGCTAACTTAAATCTACTGAGCTCAGATGCTAAACTAAGGAACGAGGCAATGCAGCAGCACAAAACAATTAACACAAACAGCAATGACAAAAAAATGGAAAATTGCAAAGCAAGCTACAGTAAATCTAAATTAACAAGCAATTCAACATTACAACTAATATGAGGCAATGCGCAAAAAAAGAAAAAAAAATAAATCTGGCTTAGCAGAGTAACACAAATTAAAATTCAGCAACACTATGCCTGGCAAACAGCAGCAGAAAATGATATACCTAAACATGACAAAGCTCAAGCAGAAAAAATATTACACTAAAAATGGCCATGTCTAATACCTATGTCACATCTTAACACTAAGGTGATGCATCACGATAACTTACTCTATGAAATAAATTACCAACTATTGTAAAGAAAATTATGTATGCAGTTCCTGTGAAGGGAAATATCTTTTTGTGCTCCCTCATTTTTTTGAAATATATCACAAAACTATTATTTACTGGATCTGTAGACAGAAAATATTTATATTAGTACATCTATAAAATTTTATTTGAACCAATGCAGCAGTGCAGCTAGAAACTAGATATCAAATGAATTAAGCAACTATGTACACAGCAAAGCGTAAGAACCTCGTTCAATAGCCATGTGGCATTTCATAAGTTAGTAGAAAAATCTCTCAACTAGAGAGACAGTAGTCATAATCAGGTGTATAGACATAAAAATATTTCTCGTCATTTCATTAGGCATCCAGTGTAATCATATGTTTTCAAGTTCGACCGTGTCGTTTTTGCGATGCTTTCTACAAAGGAATGTCAGAAGTGAGGTTAATGGCGTCCTTTTTTTATTTTTTTTTTCTACCTGTGCCGCTGAAAAGGGCTCGCAATAATGGCTTTTCCTCCCGGCAACTGGCACACCTGGCCGCTCGCAACGCATTACGTCACGGTCACTTACCTTTCTTACCGACAACATTTCATAACTCTTAAAGTACGATTCTTGGTTTCCAACATCCTGTTTCACAATTCAAGAGTCCCTACCCACTACTCATTACTCCTTACCTTATTACACATATATATATTCGTCGACACGTCAATCTTGCGACGACACTTCAATATTTCATCATAATAAATACATAGCATAACCAAATTCCTCATATAGCATCATCTTATTGATCATAAACATATCTCAACAGCATAATACACATTGTCGTCGTAATAATAACATCATAACACCTCAGTCAACTCTCAAAATCGTCGTAGCTTCCTCCAATAATTTCAAAACCTAAAAAAATTCTCTGCTCATTTCAATAGTGTCATCTACCTCAAACGTACTTTAAAAATCATGATCTCATACCGAATACATCATTCAAAGCTCTCATAGTATGACAATGATCCCAAAAAAATATGAACAGTTTACAAAGTACAGACAAAATACAGTTTCGTAAGTGTGAAGTAATCCAACTCTGTAATTGCGTAAACATATGTCACTGATGTAATAAAAAAGTTTATCTCTCAGTTACATGATCAGATAGCTGTGTAATTTGTGTGTTAGAGAAATATGGTACCGATGTGTAAAGTTGTATAAGCAAATACCATATTAGCTAGGGTTCCTTGTGGTTGCCAAACACATGGTACACAAAGTAGGCGTATACCCCCCTGAGGATTAATGTAATTATACCCTCAGGTGTTACAGATTACAGCAATGCAATGAAATGTATCACGGAAAACTTTCTTTGTAATTCAAAAATCTTTAAAAAATAAATGTTTTAAGTACAAAATTAATCACTCAAATACGTGTACTATAGCGCTAAATGTGCGTCTTGTTGCAACATAATCTGTGTGGAAGTGTCGTAGTTATCGTCCTCCGAAAGCTAAGTTCTGCAGAAGTCAATGTACTTACCTCATGATAAACAAAAGTGAAATGCTTTGCGTATAGATTTCTTAGTTATTACGCTTATTGTTGTGATGAAGAAATTACTGTGCTGTAACGTATTGTTGTCCTACGGAAAAGGCTGTCTCCTTGTAGCAATAGCACAAAAGTCACCACTAAAACATGTCTCACTTTATAGAAGAATTCAGAAAAAACTGTGCAGATATAAAACAGATACACCGCAAAAGCAACATTGTAAATTGTCATGTATTAGCAGCGTCGTGATAAAATCGTGTAGCTGTCACATAAACTAACCACTGTGTCATCTGGCATTTCACAGAAAGCACCTCAAATCCAGAATCCACTCTCAAGCAAACCAAAATGTTGCATGAAAATTTCATTAGCAGTGCTGGTATATGTTCTAAGTATGTAAGCGGTATATTTGTTATGTAATCGTGCAACTAACAAGGAGGAATGTATAAATAACAACACTGTGTCGTCTGTTCGCAATAACAATGCATTCGCAATTACTTGTCTAAGTTACCTATGTTCTTGACTGGATAGTTAGTTAGCTTTAAAACATAGTTGCATGTTAACAGTTTCTCAGTGTGACAAATTGTACAAGTAGCGTGAAGTGAAAATTGCAAAGACTAAGTTAAAAAGCAGATTATCTGTCAATAAATGGTTTTACATGAGAAATGCGGTGTAAACCTTTACTCTTCCTAGTAAGCAGAGTTTCAACTTCAACGCAATTATCATGTGATATACGTCGGATTCTGTAAGGTCCATTGTAAACTAGAAAGAATTTGTGACTCAAGTGTTTCTTCTTATGTGACAATGAATGAGCTTTAATGAGAACTTTCTGACCAATATATAATTTCTTTGCATTTGCTTTACCGTGTAGTTTTCTCCTTTTGTCTGCTGCAGATTTTATATTTTTAAGAGCCAAATCAATTATGTCTTTGTGTCGAAGTTTACGTGTATTTGGGAAAGGTACAAGCTCTCTGATTCTGTTCGGTGGTTCTTCATTCTTTAGTACAAGAGTAGGTGGTAAAGCAGTGGAATCATGAGGCATTTCATTCAGCACATTTTGAAATAAGTGTAAATATCTGTCCCAATGCTGATGCTTTCTGTGACAATAAAGTCTGCAAAGCTTATTGATTTCTTTCATAATCCGTTCAGACGGGTTACAATGTGGTGAGTACAATGAAATAAAAACAGGTTTGATTTTATGGTTGCGAAGCATGCGTGACCAAACAGCAGATCTGAATTGCGGTCCGTTATCTGAAATGACTTTACTAACGTGTCCAACTTCACGTAAGAAATTTTTAACAAAGGCGTTGGATACAGACCGTCCAGTGGCTTTACGTAATGGAGTGAAAGAAACAAATTTTGAAGTAAGTTCAACAGCGACTAGAACGTACGAAAATCCATTAGATGTTCTGACAAGCGGTCCCAAGAGATCAACAGCAGCAAATTCTTTTAATTTAGAAGGAATAATAGGAAACAACGGAGCACGATGTGAGACAGTAGATGGTTTCGCCTTTTGACAAAGTTTACAAATAGATAAGACTCTTCGAATTCTTTTTTCCATATTGTTAAAATAACAAGTCGTTCGAAGAATATGATAACATTTTCGTGGACCAAAATGTGCGTAGCTGAAATGAATGTACCAAATGAGCTTATTAACAAAATCGTCTGGAATGCAAAGTACCCATAGCTTGTCATCAACAGTGCAGCGTTTGAAGAGTATGTTGTTTCTAACCAGGTAATAATGCCGAATCTGTGTGTGTGTCTTTTCGTGCCATTTGCTCTTGATGTCTTTCCAAATCGGATCTTTATCTTGTTCATGAGCAATGTCCTTTAAAGATGTGGTGATGAAGTTTTCAAAGGCGACTTTCTGAATGTAAAGAATACTGAAATTTTTCTCGAGGTTGCCTTCTGTGGTACTTTTCTCAAGCCCAGCCGGTGCGCGTGACAGTGCGTCCGCAACAATGTTCTCCTTGCCGGGAATGTAGACTATTGTGAAGCGGAATTCTTGCAGAAACAATGCCCAACGTTTTAACCTGTCATGATTTAATTTTGAAGACATAAGAAATTGTAATGCACGATGATCACTGTATACTTTTACGTGCTTACCAGAAAGAAAGAAACGGAATTTGTTAAATGCCCAAACGATAGCTAAAGCTTCTAATTCAGTAACGGAATAATTTTTTTCAGATTTTGTTAGCACTCGGCTAGCAAAAGCAATGGTTTTCTGAACAGTAATGTCATTTTCTATGGCTTCTTGAAATAAGTGGGCACCAAGACCGACTTTAGAAGAATCCGTGCTAAGGCAGAAATCTTGTGATAGATCTGGATGAGCTAATATTGGCGCTTGAAGTAACGCTTCTTTCAAAGAATTGAATTCCAACTGTGCTTGTTCGTCCCAGTTCCAAATAGTATTTTTTCCAGTGAGAGAACAAAGTTTTGGTGTAACAAGAATTTGCATATTCAGAAAACGACGGTAAAAATTTACGAGACCTAGAAAACTGCGGACTTGTCTTTTTGTAGATGGAACTGGAATGGCTCTGATTGCTTCTAACTTTTCAGGATCCGGCTGAATGCCTTCAGAAGAAATAATATGTCCCAAAAACTTCACTTTTGTCCTACCGAATTCAGACTTTTCCAAGTTAACTGTAATTCCAGATTCTGCAAAAATGCGTAACAAACTGTTGAGGATGCGATTATGTTGTTCCCATGAAGCTTCTGCTATTAGCATATCGTCCACATATAAGGTGACGTGACGTTTTAAGAACTCAGGCAATATGGAATTCAGCCTGCGAATGAATGCTGCTGAAGAGATGTTCAAACCAAAGGGAAGTTTCCGAAACTGATAACAAACGCCGAAACAAAGGAAAGCTGTGTATTTTCTACATTCTGGATGAAGTTCGATCTGATAAAAGCTGGATCTGAGATCAATGGAAGACAACACTTTTACACCATTAAAATTTTGAAGAAGTTCTTCCATCGTCTGCGGCCTGTCTGTTTCAGGAATAATGATAGTATTGATTTGTCTCGAATCCAAGACAAGCCTGATCGATCCATTTTTCTTCTCAACAACATGTAATGGATTGTTGTATGAGCTTACTGCAGGCTCAATAATGCCCTCGTCGAGCATAGATTGTATTTCTGTTCTAACACGGTCCCTATAATGTGCTGGAATTACATATGGTCTAACACAAAATTTAGCATGCTCACGAACACGAAATTGGTATTGAAATCCCTTGATTGTTCCTGTTTTATGAGTAAAAACTGTGGAATGTTCTTGTAAAATCTCAAAAAGGTCCTGCCTATCAGTGTCATTACAATTCTCAATTGTTTGAATTTTATTCTGAATTAACTTATTAGTGTCAAACATGCCGTCGATATCATCCCTGTCAGTACTTGCAGAGTGATTGTTAGTGTCTAGTTCCGTAGAAAATTCCGAACTGTTATCTAACAGAAGGTAAAGCCGATTAATTTCCTCATCATGGTTTGAGAGCCAGTCTTCAAATTTCAAAGCTATTGACTTACCTTCTTTCTCTAAACTTATTTCAGCATCGTGAAAGCTTAAGATTGCTTTGTATTCATTCAAAAAGTCAACTCCCAGTATAATTTCCGTCGACAATAATGGAACAATAAGAAAGTTCATAGAGAAGCTGTGGCTTTGGCAAAAGAATTCTAAGTTGGTTTGTTGGCGTACATCTACACTTTTTCCAAAGATTGCACCTTGTAATTTAATCTTACGTAACGGAAGTGTGGGGCAATCGTTCGATTTGTTGCATTTCCTAAAAGCTGTTTCACTAATTACTGAAATGGGACTGCCAGAGTCAAGTACTGCCGTCAATTTTACGTCATTTACAGTAATGTGAATCACAGGATATGCAATGTTGTTATGTTTTACGTCGTGTTCCTGTAGTAAGATGTCCCTAATGTCTTCCATTTTTACGTAATTACTAGCTACGGCAGCTGCGTCGTCAGTTTCATAAGTACGTATTGTGGCTGCCAGCAGTGTGAGTCATTGCCTATTGTCTCTTTGTTGGCGTGCGTCGTTATTGGGATTTGGAGACCTAACTTCTACAAATTCACCGTGACGAGAGGGCCCTGCTCTGTTTAAATCTCGCCAGTTCTGATGCAGTTCAGGTCTGTCGTTACGATCATATCGTCTGTTGTCATGTCGGTAGATTCGATAGTTTCTTTCTTGTCGGTCACGTGGTGGAGAATTTCTCCCTGAATCGTAACTGCGCGCTGGACCGTTGCGTCTAAAGTTATTCTGTCTCCCTTGATAATAGTTATTTTGGTTCCCATATTGTCTGTTTCTCTGATTGTCTCTGTGATAGTCATTACTGCGGAGAGGTGATCTTTCCCTGTAATTATTACTACTCTGCCAACGGTTGTCATACGGGTGGTGTCTGTTTTGGTCACGATATGTGTTGTGAGAATAGCCTTGTCGTGTCCAGTTATTATTTCTTTCATCGTGGAATTGTGACAGATGTGACCTGTAATTGTTGTGCTCCTGTTTCCGCGTTCCCCGACTGTCAGTGTCAATTTCCAATTCTTGTAACAGACCCTGAAATGCTTCAATGTCATCTTTGCAACGTCCTGCTAAAATAATATGTCGTAAATGTTCAGGCAATTTGAGTAAGCAAATGCGGATGAGTTCTGAGGGGCTGTATGGGTTTGAAATATATTGATTCTTATGCAACATGTCTTCAAAATATTTGACAAGACTGGAAAATTCAGATTGTTCAAAGTGTTTCATCATCATGATGCTATGTTTTACACGGTCTTGTGTAGCTTGAGACCAATACGCTGAGAGGAAGGCATGGTAAAATTCTCCTTCACTGTGGCAATCGTGAATTACCGATCGCATTCTTACAGCTGGTTCATTCTCCAAGTAGCCACACATAAATTCTAATCTGTGTTCCAATGACCAGTTGGGAGGGAAACAATGAGAGAATTGATGGAGCCACGCTTGTGGATGAATGTCGTTGGCAGAATTCTTAAACGTTTTGAATTTACGTGTAGTAATGAACAGCTTATAGTCAAAATCATCGTGTCGGCGAGTAGCATCTCGGTCATAGTTACGTCGTGTCGGCGGTTCCATCTCAAAATTCGGTGTACCTTGCCAATTTCTTTCATAATTACCGAAATGCCCTGTGTTATTATTTTGTGGCTTTTGCGTATTTCTAAGTTCCTCTTCCCGTGTTGGAGCGCGAGTGTCTTCTGAAATACGTAATTCTTGTATTACCTGTGTCAGCTGATCTTGTACTTCCCGGATTTCTCTTTGGTGTTGTGTATTAATTTGATTCTGATTTTGTTTGAATTTTCTGATTTGTTCATACTCTTCTGTGTCAGTGAAGGCTACGGGTCTTGTGTCATTCAGATCATCATCTACCTTTGTAGATAAGTTAGTGACCTGATCCGAAAGTTCGGCTACTTTCTCCGATAGTGTACTTATTTCCTCCATGTGTCTTTCTGAACCAATTTTCAGGGTATCTACTGTGTTCTTTAAGTTTTCCTGAGTTCTTGCAAGTTGCGTAACCGAATCGGTAGATGCAACTGAGTCAATTTTAGCTTGCAAGGTCTCATGATTTTCATGAACAATAATTTGCAGTTCTTTTATGGCTGCTTCGTGATTCTCTAATACATTTTCATGACGCAAAAAAATAGGTTGGAAATGCTCACAAATTTGTGTTTTTACGTCATTACAGACTTTTTGACATTTCGATTCAATGTGATGTAACTCAGTAGTTAAATCTTCACGCGTTTGTTCAAGAGTTTGTTCCAATGAGTCTAACTTTTGAAGCTGTTGCTGTGTTTGTCTTTGATTTTGTTCCATTGTGTCTAACTTTTCAAGCTTTTGCTGTGTTTGTCTCTGATTTTGTTCCATTTGTTGCATTAATTGCAATAATAATGTATTAGTGTCTGGAATCTGTTTCTCTACGCTTTTCGGCAGTGCATTTGCACCGGCAACATTCACATTTTGACAAGCAGAAAATGTGTCTTGACTTATTTGAGAAAACGGTGATGACCCAAAACCTGAATCTACAGTATTTGCGAAATTGTGTCCTGTCATTTCGGATTCCTGAGGCGAGCTATTGCCGACCGGTCGATCGATAATGCTTCCCTCTTCACTAATTGTTTCACTGTCCACGCCATTGTTTGACGCCCGCTCCATTTCCCTGTGCACAGTTACCAAATTACTACTTTGAACATTAGTAAATTCATTACTCGGCGGCGCTGATAAGCTACGCTCGTCATCACTATTATTTCTCAGTTTAGTTTGGAGCCTAGTGTTACGTTTTTCACACGCCATAATTGTCACAATATTTCACACGATAACACAGAAAAACACAATTTGAAGATCAAAAATAAGAGAACACATTAACATAGCACTGAAAATAATATCTAGTTAATTGCAAGCGCAGCTGCGAAATACTTGCTGCAAATCTACATGCATGCCACAACTGTTATACTGTACAACAATGAAAAACTACAACTACAAAGGAAATTCTCTCTATAATTACGCGCTAGGAATAAACAAAATCTACACTAAATACACAAACTACAAGAAAAAATCAGAAGATTCCAGTGAGGTATCCTAGGCTAAGGGTCGACATATGAAACGTCCCCTTTGAACATTTATACACGACTGTGCTTAACCTGACACACAATATTTTGTTAGCGCAACGCAATCTGACTTTCAATAATTCGTACAAAAGAATGGGCCCTGACTAACATTAACCTATACCTTTCACAAATCACTTACCTCACAAAAATCTTCGCTGCTCAAGCTACTGCAATACAGCGAGCGCCACTACTGCCAGCTAAATAAAAGATTCAAACTACTGAAGGCACTAACTACTGATAGGGATAGTTAGCAAATGAAAGATATTAATAGAGAACAAACAATGTATTTACCTTAATATCATCACAAGTCATAATATATATATCAGTTCATGACAAATTACAAATCTCCGCCATCTCTCTCCCCACATCCACCACTGCTGGCGGCTCACCTCCAACTGCGCAACGCTACGCGCTGTTCACATCCAGCTGCCTAACACTACAATGGCGAGAATTACAACAATGCAAAGCAGCCACAGACTGCACACAGCACAGCCAGTGATTTTCATATTGAGCGCTACGTAACGTTGCCAGTAAGAAAACATAAACAGCCTACTTACATAGAGAAAACATAAACAGCCTACTTACAACTTTACTCCTCTTTTTCGACATAGTAGTCTGGAAAATTGGATGACCAGTCGCACTGAAAAAAGAGAAGACAAATAGGACGATTTAAAAATCCCGATGATACAAGGAGACCAAAAAGTACAGATATATGTTCGTTTGAGGGGTTCTTATATGAAACGCTGTCCGGGTATTCTAATTTTCGCCGTACAGACTGTGTTTTGGAATTAGTTCACTCAACAATGTCATCTATTATATTGTCGGAGAAGTAGATAAGCCACATATCTTCGAGACCGGGATTTTGTAATCTTCGAGCGTCTTCCTTGAGACATGAAAGCCGTTTTTTTAATAACATTTGTCGTTGAACGGTGTTACTTGAGGCAACTAGTTTTGATTTCCAAGAAAAGCATCCACGCTTTCCAGAATAGGTTGTACCTTCACTGGATCGTTGTACACACCTCTGCTCTCCACGTGGTCGCTAAACATCACGTGACGAAGCTGCAGGAGTTACCTCTTCTAATACTGCTTTCGACACCTTAAATGAAGAATTCTGATCAGAATGTTGCATCTCGTCTACATCTGGGAATATGAGTTTTCGGAAACCACTTGTGTCGGTTTCAGATTCGTCGGATATGGGGGCAGCATATATCGTTTTTCGTTCGAGAAGACACTACCACCGGCATACTACTCATTGTCCACCTGAAATGCCAGCAAAGCACTTCATTACTACGTTTTATGAGATGAAACATGATAAAATGTAAATATAGCACCCAAGAATGGGATATATATATATATATATATACGTCACTGGGAACAGACGTTTATGAAACAATATTACACAAACAGGAATATCCGTTTGGGAAGCTAGAGTGTTTACTCCGTCTGCGAGGCGGATAAGGTTCCAGGAATCCAGTGCTCACTGCACCAGACGAGCAACGGCGGACCCAAAGACACTCACTTGGCGAGACTGTCTCGGTCTGTGAGGGTAATATAGGAAATTGCAGTGCTCCAGCGTCCACAAGGTGAATCTGTACCCGCCCATGAGGCGGGTGGTCCACTTTGAGCATTACGCAAGGGCAGTTTACAATCGAAAAGTATTTGTCCTCCCGATCTGGATACAAAATCAACGTAATCACTTAAAATACGGCTGTACCTAATTACAGTCAGTCGTCTGGTAATCTCTCAGTTCCTTCCTTATCCGAATCCGAGAAATATATTTCAGTTCTGGAATTGTGATCTGCTACGTTGATAACGAGTCAATCAACAACAGAATCCACGAAGCCACCCAGGCGTCGCATTTTCTCGTTTTCTTTTGCGACGCGCCGTTCTGCATCCCGTCAACGTTCGGCAGTCATACTGTATTAAAAATCTGCGTGCGTTAGTTCCAGTACGCCTGGCAGCTTAACAGTCTTGATGTTTATCGCGACAAATCCTTTAATTTCGCTGCGGATTAGTTTTGTTGTTTTCATTTTGTAATGGTAGAGTGGCAAATGTAAAAATGCAGCATTTGTGTGGTGTGCTAGAAGCTGTGAAAATGATCATTTTTCATGTTTCTACGACACTTATTTGATTCTTGTGAAACTACGTCTGTAGTATATAACAATGGACATAGTCCAAATAAAGAGTATTTGGTTTTTCATTATTGTCCAAAAGTTAAATTGTTATATTTCCTTAATTTAAGCAACCTTTATTAAAAATCTTTTATAAAATATCGATAGTTAAGAAATTATATTTGAAATGGAAACAACAATTCCCGTGTAATACGCAATTACAAACAAGAAGACATGCATTATTCATAAAGAAATGATGATGATTTACAATTACGAGCTGTAGGTATTTCAAACTGAACGAAAAAAAGGCGAGGCTTGAAGAAAGGATCCATGAACTACAGATGATTTTCAATGTACTATGCTATCGATTCCGCTGTAAATCAACTGTGAATACGTCCCTAAACAGTATCAAATGCAATCCCTCGGAAAACTTCATAGCCGATTTTTTTTCTGTAAATTTATGAAAAACATTAAAAGTAACCTATTTATCGGCACTTTTTAACCGTATTTCACTACGGAGCAGGAAGCAGCCTGTCATTTTCATACCGCGTATTAACACCGCGACAATCAGACCGCAATAGTATAGAGACTATACACAATTTTTAAAATAAAAATTACATAGCTAAAGAGCGATTAAGTAAGATTTTGATGGCTGTTAATAAATTAGAATATCCTAAAGTTTCATTTAAAGTTACTTAGTAATAAGATATCTAATACATACGTAGGACCTACTTACAAGAGCGTAACAACACCATCGTACGTTTGCTACGGCTGCCGACCAATAATCGCGTTTGAGTTTGTTTCATCATGTTTGTTCTTATGATAAATAAATCTCGTGTGACTAGGGCCTCCCGTCGGGTAGACCGTTCGCCGGGTGTAAGTCTTTCGGTTTGACGCCACTTCGGCGACTTGCGCGTCGATGGGGATGAAATGATGATGTTAGGACAACACAACACCCGTCCCTGAGTGGAGAAAATCTCCGACCCAGCCGGGAGTCGAACCCGGGTCCTTAGGTTTGACATTGTGTCGCGCTGACCACTCAGCTACCGGGGGCGTACATTCTTATGATGAACAGAATACAGTTATTCTCGCTCGCTCTCGATGGTTTTCAACAATAGCGCGCATCCTGGCGTAATCAGCCTTCTACATGAGCCGAACGTCTCAGAACATGATTTTCGCCGGCGGCGCGGAGCCATTTTTGTCATAAATAATAGGTACCTGATTAACGATAAACAGACTTAAAGGAAACTTCCTGGCAGATTAAAACTGTGTGCCGGACCGAGACTCGAACTCGGGACCTTAACCTTCCGCGGGCAAGTGCTCTACCACCGGAGCTACTCAAGCACGACTCACGCCCCGTCCTCACAGCTTTACTTCTACCAGTACCTCGTCTCTTACCTTCCAAACTTTACAGAAGCTCTCCTACGAGTCTCGATCCGGCACACAGTTTTAATCTGCCAGGAAGTTTCATATCAGCGTACACTCCGCTGCACAGTGAAAATCTCATTCTGGAGACTTAAAGGAGGTTAAAGGAAATTAAAGAACCCGTTAACGTTTCTTTAAAGTTAACTTAAAAGTTAATGTTACTCGATAACTTAACTTCGTTAAATGGCGACAAACGGATTAACTGTCTTGGGCCCAGGTGTGAGGACGTGTTAGTCACATTCAGTTTTCGGCAGACAGCACAACATGTCTGCCGTAAAAACAGAAGTACTTTTAGTCGGTTTGCAGGCTTTAATGATTTGGACCTACGCCCTCAGGACCAAATCAGTAAAGCAAGCAAACCGATGAAAAGTGCGTCTGTTTTTACGGCGTAGACTATGGCAATTTTGAAAGCAATTAAGTTTGTGCCTCGAACTTCCTTCTTAAATGATGTTAATCGTGTCCGATTCCGCAGGTTTCTTAAAAGTATTCAGCACCGCAGACGGAATAAAATATAACCAACCGTTATGTGGGGTGGCCAATGCAAAAAAGGCCCTGTGTTATACTGAACGCGATATTTATCAGGGTCACGTGACGTGTAGCGGCGATTTAGGGATCAGTGATGCGTAGTCAGCAGTCAGTGTGAAGCTTGTTGTGAATACGCTTCTGCAGAATCCCTATTTCAATCGAGCAAAGAGTGTTCATTGTTGGAATTTTTTTGGATGTAAGTCGTTTAAAACGCTAAATGAAAGGTTCACGATAAAACATCAAAGGACAGCTGTCCTGCAAAATGTGTTGTGCACCAAATGATTACTAAATTCAGAGCAACGTGTTCAGTCGATAACCCCAAACGTAATCGTGCAAAGAGAGTTTGTTTGCTGCAAAACATCGAACGTGTTCACGAGACTTTGGTAAGAAGTCCACGAAAACCAACTAGACGCCTATTCTCGCTACCATAAATCAAATGAACGTCATACCAGAATATGATGAATCTGTTACCTGTGCGAGCATACAAGTAAGAATAATGCAAGCATTAAAACCTGTGAGTTACGTACGGCAGCACTACTGCATGTGATTACTCACGCATGTCACTGACGGTTATCTGGATATAAATCTTTACTTCAACTCAAATGAAGCATGGTTTACCTTAGCGGGTTCGTGCACTCTCAAAACACATGTTGTTGGTCAACAGACAATCCCAGAGAGCGCTTTGGCGTGCCTCTGCATGATTTGAAAGTAGGCGTTTGGTCTGCAGTTTCAAGCCAACTGCTTTTGTGCGATGATTTCTTTAACAGCATCGTGAACTCGCAAATGTACGTAACGGAATTTTTGCAACCATTCATAGCGCAGCTAACGGTGGAACGACGAAAGTTTGCGATTTTTCAGCAAGATGGTGCTACGGCACATACTTTACGGTTTTCAATGTCGTAGTCTATGAAGCTTTATCAAGTTTACAACCTCCCATATCGCCCGATCTGTCAGTCTGTGATTTTTATTTTGGGGTAATTTAAAGGGTAAAGTCTACAGTAAGAATCCGCATAAGCTGAAAACAAAAATTCGCAATGCGAGTGCGGAAATCACACCAAACGAATTGGCAAAAGTTTCCAGAATCATGTTGAGAAGTACTGAGTTGCGTATCGAAGTTTGTGGTGAACGTCTTGAGCATCGTTTGTGAACTACTGACTCACTGAATGTATTCCGTATTTACAATAAACGAGTGAATTGTCCGTATGTTGTTTATAAGACACGGGGCGCCTTTTATTTTGGTCACCCTGTATTTTGGACGTGGTAGTGGAATACACTCCTGGAAATGGAAAAAAGAACACATTGACACCGGTGTGTCAGACCCACCATACTTGCTCCGGACACTGCTAGAGGGCTGACAAGCAATGATCACACGCACGGCACAGCGGACACACCAGGAACCGCGGTGTTGGCCGTCGAATGGCGCTAGCTGCGCAGCATTTGTGCACCGCCGCCGTCAGTGTCAGCCAGTTTGCCGTGGCATACGGAGCTCCATCGCAGTCTTTAACACTGGTAGCATGCCGCGACAGCGTGGACGTGAACCGTATGTGCAGTTGACGGACTTTGAGCGGGGGCGTATAGTGGGCATGCGGGAGGTCGGGTGGACGTACCGCCGAATTGCTCAACACGTGGGGCGTGAGGTCTCCACAGCACATCGATGTTGTCGCCAGTGGTCGGCGGAAGGTGCACGTGCCCGTCGACCTGGGACCGGACCGCAGCGACGCACGGATGCACGCCAAGACCGTAGGATCCTACGCAGCTCCTGGGGTATCGGCGAGGACCATTCGCAACCGTCTCCATGAAGCTGGGCTACGGTCCCGCACACCGTTAGGCCGTCTTCCGCTCACGCCCCAACATCGTGCAGCCCGCCTCCAGGGGTATCGAGACAGGCGTGAATGGAGGGACGAATAGAGACGTGTCGTCTTCAGCGATGAGAGTCGCTTCTGTCTTGGTGCCAATGATGGTCGTATGCGTGTTTGGCGCCGTGCAGGTGAGCGCCACAATCAGGACTGCATACGACCGAGGAACACAGGGCCAACACCCGGCATCATGGTGTGGGGAGCGATCTCCTACACTGGCCGTACACCACTGGTGATCGTCGAGGGGACACTGAATAGTGCACGGTACATCCAAACCGTCATCGAACCCATCGTTCTACCATTCCTAGACCGGCAAGGGAACTTGCTGTTCCAACAGGACAATGCACGTCCGCATGTATCCCGTGCCACCCAACGCGCTCTAGAAGGTGTAAGTCAACTACCCTGGCCAGCAAGATCTTCGGATCTGTCCCCCATTGAGCATGTTTGGGACTGGATGAAGCGTCGTCTCACGCGGTCTGCACGTCCAGCACGTACGCTGGTCCAACTGAGGCGCCAGGTGGAAATGGCATGGCAAGCCGTTCCACAGGACTACATCCAGCATCTCTACGATCGTCTCCATGGGAGAATAGCAGCCTGCATTGCTGCGAAAGGTGGATATACACTGTACTAGTGCCGACATTGTGCATGCTCTGTTGCCTGTGTCTATGTGCCTGTGGTTCTGTCAGTGTGATCATGTGATGTATCTGACCCCAGGAATGTGTCAATAAAGTTTCCCCTTCCTGGGACAATGAATTCTCGGTGTTCTTATTTCAATTTCCAGGAGTGTATATTCTGTGTAAACCGAGAGGTCATTTTGCTGTGAGAGCATTCCCGCGCTGGCATCCGCTATAAAAAGGAAGTTGTTGTCTTAGCGAAGCAAGCTGCACCTACAGGAACTGTTCTCAATTACCATATACAGGCTACTTATGTCAAGGCAAGAGCCACTAAAAACGACAATGGCAAGAGATGCGATATGTGCTCCAACAAACGAAAGCCACCTTATGCGACAACGCAACCTCAACTTCATAAAAGGACGTGATTTACGAGGACACATTTGGACTGATCTACGATTTCCACCATCATTCGACTCCGCTTTAACCATTCCTCGTTCCCTGCGCGTCTGGATAGAATCACCATTTGCGATTCCCCTCCATGCGAGTCAGAAGCTGAAGTAAACCACACCTTGTTTTCGTATTCCAAATCTGACAATGAACGGTCGGGATTTCCGAAGACTTTGATGAGTATCGGTTACTCCTCCCTCAATCAGCGTCTTCTCTGTAGGTTTCTAAAGACATTCGCCTGTATAAAATGATTTTCTTAAGAACATAGGGAAAAACAATAGGATTAATATCTTCATTTATTTGTATATGTAATTTAGGAAGTAGAGAGAACTGATAACATAAATATGTCTAGTTCACTTATCATTCTATTTGTTAAACATCTGTTGTTATGTATTTTCTCTTTAAATTATGCTTTCTATGTAAACATTTGTTTTCCATAGCTAAATAGAGTACAAACTCTGGAGGCCAAACAAACAAACAAACAAAAAAGTGTTATGTCGACGACAGGCGTGACGGATACGAAGTGTCTGTGAAAAATAAACCGGAAGTTTTTGTTAAGAATTTTATTTATTCGCGACAACCAGTATTATCAAAAGAGTCCCCATCATGTATTACGCACTTTCGTCAGCATCCTTTCCAGTCTCTGAAACACCTCTGGAGCTCAGATTTGGGACAGCTTGTAGCCTTTTTCCTCTATGCTGGTAAAACGACGGCCATTTGAATTTTTATTTTCGCTCGAGAACACAAAAAAGTCACCTGGGGCACTGTCTGCGAAACTATGGCGGCTGGGGCAACGTTACAGTATTATTTTGGCCAGAAGATCACGAACAAGTAACCAAGTGTCAGCAGGCGCATTGTCGTGGTATAAAATCTATGAATTGTTTCTCCACAAATCCGGACTTGCTTTTTAGACTTGCTTCACGGAAACGGCGTTGAACTTGTACGTAGTACTCCTTCTTGATCGTTCAGACTTGAGATAAGGACTCATGGTGCACCGTGCCGTTAAAATCGAAGAGCACAGGTTCACATTTGAACGCAATTGTCGAGCTTTTTTCGATTTTGGCGATACAGAATGTTTCCATTGGGACGATTGAGCCTTAATGACACGTTTGAGCAGTTCTGCGTCCTCTTCTGTGATTCGGCGATCGCTTACAATCATTTCTTTCACTTTTTCCGTGATTTCATTGTCTGATGATGTGCTGCGGCTTTCAAGGCGGTCGTCATCTTCAGCTTCCTCACGACCATCATCGACGACGACCATCTTCGATGAACATAAAACCATTTCTAAACCCCTATTTCACTCATACCATACTCTCCAAAAGCATATTTAAAACTTTGCTCCACTGTATCCTTTTTTACAGCTAATTTGAATACGTATTCTCTGATCTATATCACACAAAACAAATAACGACAGATGCTACTAAAACACGCTTAACCTTTTCTCAGCTGACAACAGACTAAATAACCGACATGGATAACGCTACGCAGATACTTTTCAGAACATTTTGCAACACAAAAAATAAAAAAAAGGTGCTCAAATCGGGCTAATACAACACGTGAAATTACAAAATTCCCCATTAGTATTTGAACACACTTCGTACATACGTGACTACCGTACAGACCAGCAACCGAATTCGTGAGTACATTGGAGGGGGAATATGTGCCGATCGCAAAGATGTTCTCAGCTCGAATGTGTTGCGTTTTAGCAAGCAAGGGGTCTCATGTCGCGTTGTGGAAAGCATCACAGAATCACTAAAGATTTTCGTGGAGGGAGCCAGGAAACTGGCGAAGTCAGGAAGAACAAGATTGTTCGATTAAAATTTAAATTATAAGAATTATAAATTGAATACAGAGCCACATCGACGCTATACGATGTTTATTTACATTTAACCCTGGAAGTTGTCACCAGGGCCACTCTGAGCCGGAAGTCTTTTGTTTGCTTCCTTGCATGCGCCGCTGCACGCACACAGGCCGCTGCCGCCGCTGTAAATTCAGCATTGCGTGAGGCCTAGTAGAGGACGGACGTTAGAGGTTGTAGGACACTGTTGTATAATTAATCTGACAGAAATAGTTTTTAAGGGTCACTGTGACCCTGGAGTGCACATTTTGTAAGTTTCTGTCTCTGATTGTGAAGTACATTTATGTGGAAATGGCACGTAAGAATTACGTTTTACTGATGGAAGATGCTATACGGGAAGAAATGTAAGAAGAACTCAATTGAGAACGTGACGTAAGAGACTTACGTGATGAAAGTGATTCTGAAGCTGATGCTTCTTGTGGTGTCACCGCCAGACACCACACTTGCTAGGTGGTAGCCTTTAAATCGGCCGCGGTCCGTTAGTGTACGTCGGACCCGCGTGTCGCCACTGTCAGTGATTGCAGACCGAGCGCCACCACACGGCAGGTCTAGAGAGACTTCCTAGTACTCGCCCCAGTTGTACAGCCGACTTTGCTAGCGAAGCTACACTGACCGATACGCTCTCATTTGCCGAGACGATAGTTAGCATAGCCTTCAGCTACGTCATTTGCTACGACCTAGCAAGGCGCCATAGCATTTGATATTTATCTTAAAGCATGTACAGTCAAGAGAGATGTTCTACAATTGTGAATTAAAGTTAAGTATTCCAAGAACTACGTTCTTTTCTTTATAGGATAATTACTTTACCTTGTTCCAGACCTCACGCCAATCTGCGTGAGCTTAACGCGTGCCTTTCGGCTACCTCCGAGTGGCTTGGCTGTCTTGCCACGCCACTACACTTCTGCAACAGCTATGAACAATGGCGAAAGTGATACAGTCGTCCACGGTAATAATGGTCACTGTTGGAACTACAGCTGTCCCTGATAGAGGAGGCAGGCAAGTTGCTGATAACATTGTAGCCCATCTTTCAACAGTATAGACATAATCAGTGAATGGAGTTATCAATAATTCACAACACCTGAAAATGCTTGTATATTTGTGCATTTCATTTTATGAATGTCATCTTCATCTAATTAAACTGAAAAAATCTTTAGATCCGGATCACTTCCAAGTTCCATCATTGAAAAGCTACCATGACAGTTTTTGCTTGGCCTCGAATTTTAGGTATTGACTGAAGAAGTACATGACAAATGTGAAATAAAATGTGAAAGTCCAATTTCGTTACAAAATATTCGATATACAGACAATTTTTCCCGCAAATAATTGAGAGTTCTCTGTAAAGTTCATCTGATAATTTCGGAGGTGTGCGTTACTGGGTTAACCACTGCTGGTTCCAAATTTTTAAGGGTCCAACGTAAGATGGTTCTTACAAGTTTTCATTCTTAGGCCTTGCTTTGTTTTCGTTGGTTGTTTAATGCGGTGGTGTATATTCCGGAGTGACGCATTCATCGAATGTTTATTTCTATTGTACCTTTCTAAATTTCGCTGCGTTGCGCCACGCACTACATATTCACTGCACAACTCACTAATAGTTGATTTACACTACTGGCCATTAAAATTGCTACACCAACACGAAATGCAGATGATAAACGGGTATTCATTAGACAAATATATTATACTAGAACTGACATGTGAGTACATTTTCACGCAATTTGGGTGCATAGATCCTGAGAAATCAGTACCCAGAACAACCACCACTGGCCGTAATAACGGCCTTGATACACCTGGGCATTGAGTCAGACAGAGCTTGGATGGCGTGTACAGGTACACCTGCCCATGCAGCTTCAACACGATGCCACAGTTCGTCAAGAGTAGTGATTGGCGAATTGTGACGAGCCAGTTGCTCGGCCACCATTGACCAGACGTTTCCAGTTGGTGAGAGATCTGGAGAATGTGCTGGCCAGGGCAGCAGTCGAATATTTTCTATATCCAGAAAGGCCCGTACAGTACCTGCAACAAGCGGTCGTGCATTATCGCGCTGAAATGTAGGTTTTCATGATGCTGTAAACAGAACCTGGATTCATCCGAAAAAATGACGTTTTGCCATTCGTGCACCCAGGTTCGTCGTCGAGTACACCATCGCAGGCGCTCCTGTCTGTGATGCAGCGTCAAGGGTAACCACAGCCATGGTCTCCGAGCTGATAGTCCATGCTGCTGCAAACGTCGTCGAACTGTTCGTGCAGATGGTTTTTGTCTTGCAAACGTCCCCATCTGTTGACTCAGGAATCGAAACGTGGCTGCACGATCCGTTACAGCCATGCAGATAAGATGCCTGTCATCTCGACTGCTAGTGATACGAGGCTGTTGGGATCCAGCACGGCGTTCCGTATTACCCGCCTGAACCCACCGATTCCATATACTGCTAACAGTCATTGGATCTCGACCAACGCGAGCAGCAGTGTCGCGATACGATAAATCGCAATCGCGATAGGCTACAATCCGACCTTTATCAAAGTCGGAAACGTGATGGTACTCATTTGCCCCTCTTACACGAGGCATCACCACAACGTTTCACCAGTCAACGCCGGTGAGCTGCTGTTGGTGTATGAGAAATCGGTTGGAAACTTTCCTCATGTCAGCACGTTGTAGGTGTCGCCATCGGCGCCAACATTGTGTGAATGTTCTGAAAAGCTAATCATTTGCATATCACAGCATCTTCTTCCTGTCGGTTAAATTTCGCGTCTGTAGCACGTCATCTTCATGGTGTAGCAACTGTGATGGCCAGTAGTGTAATAAGCACCAGTCTAAGTTGTAAGACACTGCACATTATGATCATCATTCACGAAACGTGGTCCAACTTCGCACAGATAACATTAATTTTTATTTTTGTTCCATAATCCTTTGCTTAGGATACACGGTCGATTTCCATCCGCGTATGACCTCATCAAAAATGGGACATTACAACCTAATCTTTCTTCCCTCCATTCGAACTTCGCGAGAATAGTTTTGTGGCAAAGGAATGTACGTTATCTACAGCTATACAAGTCGCTTCTCATAATATTGTTTTATGTTGGGTGCTCTGCAGCTTGCATGTTGCTCTGTTTTGTTGGCAAAGCTCAAGCCGCTGTGTTGATTATATTTTATTTGCCAAACCAATATCAATAATGGACCATTTGCACTGGTATATAAACGTAACTACATCACTGACACACGAGCGTATAATTTTATGGTTTTAAAGTTTATTTTTTTTTCTTTTATTTTTTTTTCTTTATTGTATTTCAATTCCCCATCGGGGCGGGCTGGCAGCAGCATATGCGCTGCTCTTCAGCCGAAAGACATAGAACAAGACAATAGAAGACATTTAAAAACAGCAAAGGAGAGAAGAAGGCGAACATAGATATAAAAAAGGGAGAACATCATGGAAGGCAATATACAAAAAACGGGGTGACTGTAAAACGGAGATAAAAAACTGTTTAAAAGTAGCACACACAAAAAGCCACACACTGCGACGATTAAAAGAACACAAGGCACAGTATGACTGGAGCATAAAGGTGTTGACGGATGGCATAGCACACAACGTAACACTGACGGCGAACCTCAAGGCAGTACACAATTAAAATCACACCTCTTGACGCACACAAGAAACAGCACTAAACACAACACTGACGTGGCACACTGATGACGATCAATACAGAGGATCTGCCAGGTTCAAGGAGATGAGGGAGACCTGAAGAAGGGAGGGAGGGGAAGAGATGGGGGAGGGGAATGGGGGGCGCGCGGAAGAGGGCCAGGTAGGGAGGGATGCGGGAAGGAGAGAGGCAAGTATGGGGTGCAGGGTCTCAGGGGTGGGGGGAATGGAGGAAAATCCGCTCTGGGAGAAGGAGGAAAGAGGAGAAGGGGGCCCTGGGGAGGGGGGGGGAAGTTTATTTCTCCTAAGAGATCTATATGAAATCGCAAGCCTCCAAAAGCTTTCAAGCTGATAGTCGTACGTTACTAAATTAGACCTATGTGTTCGCAGTTATACACGGTGTACATAAAATCCGGAAACACTTGCAGTTATTTACTGCACAAGAACCAAACATTGTACAGAAATCACACATATGTCATTTTGAAGAGAAACCCTGAAAGTTTTTTTTTCGTGTATACCGCCACAGTATAATAGTTCGGTAATTTGCCGATAGTCAGCGCTAATTGCATATATGGCGAATTCAGGTGCGGAGCGAGCTTTCTGTGCGTCGGAGTTCATGAAATGGCCTCCCCGATCACCAGATCTCACTCCGTGCGCCTTTTTTCCGTGGGGACATATGAGATTTGTAGTATGAGCCGCCTCTACTACGTGATGTAGCAGAGCTCCGGGAGAGAATACGGGAAGCGTCTGCCACAGTCGACGATGCCATGCTGGGACAGGTATGGCAAGAATTTGATTACCATATTGACGTCTGCCGGGTCACTCATGGTTCGCATATTGAATGATTTGTATAAAAAAAAAAATCAGAGTTTTTCTTCAAAATGCAATATGTATGACGTCTGTACAATTTTAATTCTTGTGCATTAAATAATTGAAAGTGTTCTCGGACTTTATGTACACTCTGTACGAGGTGTGGCTAGAAAAAAACCGGACTAGTACTGGTGAAACAATAAAACGAATGCAATAAGGCTGAAAGTCGCGTGGCCTGTCACGTGACTCTCGCTCCGACTACTGCTCGAGTTTCATCTGCCTCCTGCACTCAGTCTGCCCGTGGCGTCTGTTTTAAGTAGTTGACGTTTTGTCTGTGCGTCGGAAAATGTTGAGTGTACAGAAAGAACAGCGTGTTAACATCAAATTTTGTTTCAAACTAGGAAAATCTGCAAGTGAAACGTTTGTAATGTTACAACAAGTGTACGGCGATGATTGTTTATCGCGAACACAAGTGTTTGAGTGGTTTAAACGATTTAAAGATGGCCGCGAAGACACCAGTGATGACACTCGCACTGGCAGACCATTGTCAGCAAAAACTGATGCAAACATTGAAAAAATCGGTAAACTTGTTCGACAAGATCGCCGTTTAACAATCAGAGCAGTGTCTGAGTTAACAGGAGTTGACAAGGAAAGTGTTAGGCAGATTCTTCATGAAAGTTTCAACATGAACAAAGTGTGTTCAAAAATGGTTCCAAAGTGTCTCACAATTGAACAGAAGGAACGCCGAAGAATGATTTGTTCTGACATCCTGGAAAACATTGAAAGTGATCCCACCTTCTTACAAAATGTTATTACTTGCGATGAATCGTGGTTTTTTACTTACGATCCCGAAACTAAACGCCAGTCGATGCATTGGAAAACTCCTGGTTCTCCACGACAAAAAAAAGCACGAATGTGAAAATCGAAATTCAAGGCAATGATGATTGTGTTTTTTTTGACATCAAAGGGATTGTGCACATTAATTGGGTACCAGAGGGACAAACAGTGAATCAGCATTACTACATTAGCGTCCTGGCTACCCTACGTGAGCGAGTACGGAGAAAACGGAACGATTTGTGGAGAAAAGAGTCATGGATCCTTCACCAAGACAATGCCCCAGCTCACAGTGCGTTGTCAGTGAAGACGTTTTTGGCAAAACACAACATTCCCATCTTAGATCATCCACCCTACTCACCTGATTTGGCCCCCTGTGACTTTTTTCTTTTCCCTAAAGTCAAGTCAGCTTTGAAAGGAACTAGATTTGAGACTGTTGAAGCAGTAAAAGAAATAGCGACGGAAGTAATGTATGGACTTACCGAAAATGATCTGCAGCATTGCTATGAACATTGGAAAATTCGTATGGAGCGGTGTAGAGACCGAGGAGGAGAGTACATTGAAGGAGATAACATGAAATTGTAAATAATTGTAAATAAATGTTTTTTCCAGCATCAGTCCGGTTTTTTTCTAGCCGCACCTCGTATAAGCATAAAGGACAAAAAATTAGACGCTAATACCGTGTAACACCACCTTTATCTAGCTTTGTCAATGGGCTCAATATATGGGGAAAGAGAGGAGTTAAATTTCACCTGTACATGGGCAATTACCAAAAACTTGTACCGCAGTTGCGAATGGAAAGTGATATTGATGTGTGCTTTTCACAGAATGGACTGGCAGTCACGGGTTCGTGTTGTTAGCCAGTCAACAGATTTTAGTAACCCTTAGAAAGTGTATTTTTACGCAAAAATACACTTATCAAATGGAACAATGTTATTGAAAAATCAGAATGTCAGTGATATTTGTTGCGGGATCCTAGTGCGGCAATACACGTTTCCAGTCTGGAATAGAACGACTGCTGCATACGAGCAAGCATTTCAGCGGAGATATCCGAGCACGCTGCAGTAACGCGTCGTTCCATATCATCGCGTGTAGTTGGTATGCCCTTGTAGGCAGCGTATTTCAACTTTCTACACAGAAAAAAAAAGCCTGGGAATGGGCCGGCCAAAGTACAGGTCCTCTGCATCCAGTCCAACGAGTTGGAAAAAATTCGTGAAGACATGCTGTGGTGCTTCCCAACTATGGGCTTGATAGCCATCATGTTGATGCCTGCAGAAGAACGTCTTCTAGGATCCGTAGTAGATGGCCTGTTAAGAGGCTGCGATACTTGTGCGCAGTCATTGTTCCGTCTGTGAAAATCGAACCTATGAGCTGATGGTTCACTATCCCATACCACACGTTTACGCTTCATGGATGCTGACGTTTTACCTGACGAAGCCAAGGGGGACTGTCAACAGACCAGCAGTGCATGTTTCGGCGGTTTACCTGGCCACGATTGGTAAATGTTGTTTCATATGAAAGATACATTATACATCTGGAGTGTCCTGTCTTAATGCCCATGTAGAGAACTTAATACGATTCTCATTATCGTTTCCATGCAACTCTTGATGGGCAGAGACGTGACAGGGACGAAACCTAGGTCGACGGAGAATGCATATGACTCTTGGCTGACTCATACCACTTGCTTGTGCGATTACGCGAGCCGGCCGGAGTGGCCGTGCGGTTCTAGGCGCTACAGTCTGGAGCCGAACGACCGCTACGGTCGCAGGTTCGAAACCTGCCTCGGGCATGGATGTATGTGATGTCCTTAGGTTAGTTAGGTTTAATTAGTTCTAAGTTCTAGGCGACTGATGACCTTCGAAGTTAAGTCGCATAGTGCTCAGAGCCATTTTTTGCGATTACGCGGGAGATAACTGGCGGATCAACTGCAACAGCAGCAAGAACATTAATTTCCTCCCCTTCTGTCGTCGTCACTAGTTTTCTTCTGTTACGTTGTCAATGTGTTACACTACCACTTTCACGTAACTGGCAAACAATACGAGACCCTGGCTACCAAGTCATTCTGTCAAAACCGCACAGTGATGGCGCTTTCCATTTCCGCTATATCTGCGGTGCAAGTTTTAGGTGAATCAGCCTGTAAGTGTTGCAAATTTGTGCATTGCTAAAAATTAGACCTAGAATACTAACTCGCAAAATAAGGAATATATACAATTCTAGTGCTACGACGTGCAGTAGGCGATTTTTGCTGCAGTTCCAAAACAGCGAAAAAACGAAAGGTTGCAACAAAAAGACGTGCGTTCACTGTAATTGTCGTATTACTTCCAGGGACTGTTTACCTGTTTACTCAAAAATCGTCTGCTCCTCCGCGGTTCAGCATGTGATGCGTTAAAGACACAACTGCTGTTCGGGTATTTAGCAGTTGGATATTTTGTAGTTGTGTACATCACACAAGAGATACGTTAACCTAACGGTTTTACACAAAAATCATTAGAGGTGAGTCAGCGCGGTATTGACGGAATGACTCAGAATGTAAGCAACAACTGAACAAGTGGAAAACTACTGCGCGAGCGAAGAAAAATAGGAGTCAATGTAGGTGTTTTTTTCAGCTTGTCTTGAAGGAAGATTAATGTTTAACGTCTCGTCGACAAGCTGAGATTAGGAAAGGCTGGGGAAGGAAACAGGCTGTGCTCCTTCAGAGGAACCATCCCAGCATTTGCCTCAGCTCTTTAGCGCCCAGAGGCCGGCCGTTGTGGATGAGCGGTTCTAGGCGCTACAGTCTGGAACCGCGCGACCGCTACGGTCGCAGGTTCGAATCCTGCCTCGGGCATGGATGTGTGTGATGTCCTTAGATTAGTTAGGTTTAAGTAATTCTAAGTTCTAGGGGCCTGATGACCTCAGATGTTAAGTCCCATAGTGCTCAGAGCCATTTGAACTATTTTTAGCGCCCAGATGTTTTTTGTGTGAATTTCTTACACAAATTTTAAAAAAATGTTTAAAAGGTCTAAAATGACATATAGCAAATTTTAAATTGATTCCCTCTGACAGTAATAAAAATAATCACTGTCCTACAATCGGTTGCTGTGTGCTTGGGGTGCCCGATAAAGAAAACAATTTTTGTTCAGCTTTCTTTCCTGTTTTACAATTTTTGCTCCAATTTATTTTAAGGAGAATAATTAGAAACAAAACACTAAATTTCAAAGTGGGAAAGATTCATTTAAATTCTCAGATTACAAAATAAATTCAGTACTCTTGAAAGATTATGAGAAATAATAGGGTCATATTAGTCATATACTTGGTGAACAAGGGTAATTGTGATTATTTATGAAAGTTTGTGATAAAAACATACAGGCTCAATGAGTTATACTTACTAAAAATGTTTAAACCAATTATTATTAATCTAAATGTTGGAAAATAAGTATTCATGGAAATTAGTAGCTGGTTAGATGATACAATTACAATCAAACCACTTAGTTGCGAAATCAGGTTAATTACGAAATTTTGGAAAACAAGGAGAACATAAAGCTGAATGACATTGAGTACAAAATATTAGAGGTTTCGACGAACAAATTTGGAATTGTCACCTTCTCTCCTTTTCTCTTTTTCCAATATGTGACCTCACCCATCCAGCCTCACATTATCCAAAACTTGCTTCGTAGAGGTGCACAATGGTACTGCCAAGGCTTCTTCATGCATTCTGCCCGATTTTCAGACGTGATGCGGCGATGTATCTTCTAATATCCATGATACTTTTGGCCTCCGCAGATACATTATTGTTAAGTACATATGTGTTTACCACAGCCATGTCAACAATTCTAATGATAATTCGCCAATACCATTTTGTCCAACGAACTGCGACCGTGTGTTTCTCCAGAAGCCAGTCATGGTGGTCTACGCCGCCCATATATTTATTGTACTGACTCACAAGATAAAGCTGTTTGACGAGCTTCTTGCATTTGGTACATTTTGTCGTCTAGAAACTGATACCAGAAGCTCAATTAGGTCAAAAATGAAACACAGGTGTTGTCGTTCCATTTAACCATGATGATTTGGTTGGTTGTGTCGAAACGAAAATCATAACTTCATTGATCTTTCTTTGCTACAATTTTATCTGTTTCGAAAGGGCAATGAGCAGTCCTGTTTTGTCTTACTGTGTGTGTGGCACGGAATCTCACCTGTTTTAGTCCTACAAACAGATAATATGAGCCACAATGTTATCAAAATATATGATTTGGGTAAGCGACACACTCTAGCATTTTTTTCATCACTCGATTTCCCAAAGATTGAGAATCTTCAGAGGCATGCTTCACACGGTATAGATAAAAATTATAACAATAGCCACTATTTCCACACAAATTTCAAAATTTATACCCAAACCTAATGGCTTTCACTTTTAGAAATCGCCTCAGACAATGACAACCATAGTGCCTGACAATCACTTCATCAAGCTAGAGATTTTCATCAAAAATTACCTATTTTTGGAAGCTTTTATTCATAGTAACAGTCAAACCTTGAATCCTCGATCACTTTTATTAGCATTCGCTTCATTATTGTCTACAAAACGAAGCCTTGCTTTCTGTTCAAGGTATTTATTGCGTGGTATGACACTTTTTGCGGGGGGAACCATCAGATCATCATCTTCAGACCAAGAATTTCGCTGGTTGGGCAATGTGTGGTATCCAGATAAAATCAAGAAACCAATAAAAACTTTCAGTTCGTTTGTTGAGATAGAATCGTGTGACTTGTTTTTTAACTGGTTTGTATTCGTACCAGTTTCTTCTATAATGCAATTTAGCATCTCAGAAGTAAGCAACTCCTGACAAATGTCCAGTGGCGTATAACCTTGTAGAGTGGTCACAATATATTCATGGTTAGTTTGTTCCAGAGTGTCTACATTGCCGAAACTGTAATTAGGCCTTGTCTTAGATCACATTGCCGTTGTTCCGTTCTTTTTCCTTTTAGAAGAACGATCCTGCAGTTGTGACTGATCTTCAGTTTTCTTGGCACTAGATGAAGATGCCGTAGAATGGCTTGGAACGTCGCAGTCCTCTGACACATTGATTTCTACTGTTCCTGGAATATCCTACACCATAAGATACCCTGTTTCATCACCATCGAAACTGTTCTCAACAGTCAGTTCATCGACATCAGTTGGTAATGCAACCATATCTGCCTCTATCTCCTCAGAAAAAAAGTATTTATAACCTTCTCGACCTATTTGAATACTTCCTGCCGATACATAGTAGAATTTCTATGTAAAGGACTCCATTTTCTACTCAAATTATTTTTGGTACGAGATTTTTGGTTTTCATCAGGAATTTTATACAGCTGGCGTGAACAGACTTTCAATAGTAAAATACTAATTAATCTCATTTACCCATTCTTCACGTAAGACTTCTAGCAATACAGACAGCAAATCGGGTGCACAGGAAAAAATTCACTATGTTGACATAAAGACACATAAACACAGACTAAGTAACTTGGTCTCCAAATAGGCTGTAGTTGTAGCTTGAAGTGTGGAGGCAACAATCAACGCCGACAGAAATTACGCGGCGTTCATTGTTGCATGATTCAACAATGGAAAGCAACTGTTCTATAACTAGGACGACGGTCACTAATGAGTTAAGCGATTTAGCGTAATCTCGGACAACCTAAATCCGGATAGTCTGACGGGGTTTTGAACCGACGTCCTCCCAAATGCAAGCCCACTGTGCTAACCATTGCGTAACGTCGCTCACGCGTAAACATGGCCCCAAGATTCTAGAACTAAATCGCTCTCTCTTTCTTGTGCGCAAAGACTCATTGGTCCTGGTGGTACCGTAGTTCAAGAGCGCTTGCGTGGGGAATTGCAGAAATAACCGACGTGAATTGTGGCGATCCAAGCATAGTGTTCATGGTAAAACTCCAGGGTGTAGGGTACAGAGTGTCTGTCAGTGCCTTGTGCAAAAACAAATGAACAGACTCATAACCAAAAGGTTACTGGTTCGACCACAATTACCTGTAATATTGCATCATTCTGGAATCCCTTCAGGATACGAAATAACAGTCTGATACTTGTATCCGTTACACATACACTACACGGTCAAACAAACTCTTACATTTCCTGTAAAAAGGGCAGCTTTAACTTAGAGAATGTGAAATTAGATGGTTCAAATGGCTCTGAGCACTATGGGACTTAACGTCTGTGGTCATCAGTCCCCTAGAACTTAGAACTACTTAAACCTAACTAACCTAAGGACATCACACACATCCATGCCCGAGGCAGGATTCGAACCTGCGACCGTAGCGGTCACGCGGTTCCAGACTGAAGCGCCTAGAACCGCACGGCCACACCGGCCGGCCGTGAAATTAGAATCTACTTTGGGAGTAACTTTTATAGGAATTCTTAGAGAAGGTGCTCATTCGAACATTCCGACAGGAGGCCACATTTAGAAGAGAAGGTTACACATGAGTAGTGTTACACTTGTCTATGTGTAACAGGAGGTTTTAATGTTAAACATGATTTTTTTTTCTATGACAGTTCTAATAATACTGTAAAAGAGTTACATATTATGTGGCCAAGTAAAAAATGGCAATGCATCATGAAAACACGACAAGGTGTCAAATTTTATTCTACTAGGATTGACTGACACATTCGTATTTCGGATAGGCTCCTAAGATCAATATATATTCCATGAGGTAAGCAAGGAAAAGACATTAAAGAAACAAAATGATTAATGATAAAGCCAATAACTGTCTTTGGTGCATGATTTCCAAACTTTAGTCTTTCAGACATTAATCGATGTTTCCTGTCTACGCAGCAACTTGAAAACACGAATGTGCAAGAGAGACAGCACAATAAAATACGAGGAGACACGGAGTCAACACTTACACAAGTGATCGACTCACAAAGCTTCGACAGCGGACGGGTCTCCTCCAGCATTGTTCTGAGGAACGCTGAGTCACTGCCAACGGGAAGTGTGACTACTTCGATCGCCTGCCGATAAAAGGTGACGCAACGCTCGCTGGTTGTGGTCGAGAACCGTTGTTTTGATAGCGGTCACCATTTGTCAGCTGAATCAGAGTTCCACACAAAGTCATTCCGCGCAACAAACACTTCACTCTGCAATGTTAGGCAACTGTTTGAAACACTTCTACAGAGACTTTAGTTTTTATCTAGGACTGTTCAAGTTCCGCATATCTACGATCTTGTCGGTAACGAACATTATTAGATGGTGGTTGAGTAGAAGTAGACGTAGTTTTTGCCTGAAACTGAGGCAGAAAATAATAATAATCATCGTTGTCGTCAGATGCTTCCCGTCGACTGCTGAGTGAAGACTCTGACAAGAGTTCTCCTTGCATCACTATCTTCACTTCAACGTATCCACATTGCTCTTAGATGTCATCTATCCATTTTTCATTCGGACCCCTACCTGGTCATTTCTGAGCTCTATAAATACAGCAAAAAACTTCCTTCGTCCGTCTATTACCCGTTTGTCTCGCTACATGCTTCACTCATTCCCATGTTATTGTCTTTACAGAAATTTTTTTCCGTACCAGTCTGTTCCCTAACTCATTCCTTTGTTTCCCGTCTCTCCTAGTAATTTTCAACGAGCATTTCTTCACTGCCCACTTAGCAACTCGCATTTCTGTATAGTTTTCGCAATTAAATTCCCATGCGTCACTGCCCTATGTAACAACTGGTAATACATACTGAAATTAAATTTTCCGTTTCAGACATCTCGTGCGTTTCATTTTGAAAATCGTATTCCAGTTACCAAAAGCAATTCATACCAATGTGACTTTTGTGCTTATGTCTTTTCTTGTCCATTCAGTCGTTGTCTGTAAGAACTCCAAGTAAAAATAGCTAATTAACTGGTTCTGCAATTTCCCTGTTACTTTGTGCAAGTTTCTTTGTGGTTTGATGATTATACACTACTTCACATATATTGATGACCCAAAACGTTATGACCAGTGCCCACCATGACACCGAATGCTGCCTGGTGCATTGCGATGACATGACACGCTAAAGGAAGTATTTAAGCGGAGTAGAAACAGATGTGGGATCATTTTAGAAATGATATGGAACTCAAGTGAGGAAACGCTCTCACACAACCGATTTTTCGACGTAGTAAGAGCCAAAGTTGCAAAATTCGCTTTCTATTTAAGTGACGACTAGTTTTGGATTACCCGAGTCCGCCCCATTAGCTGAATGGTCAGCGCGTTGGAATGCCACGCAGGGGGGGGGGCCGGGTTCGATTCCCGGCTGCGGTGGGAGATTTTCTCCCCCCAGGGACTGGGTGTTGTGCTGTCCTCGTCATCATTTCATCCCCATTGTCGACGTGCGAGTCGCCCAATGTGGCGTCGCACTCAATAAGACTTGCACTTGGTGGCCGAACTTCCCTCCTGGGAACTCCCGGCCACTGACGTCATACGCTCATTTCCATTTTTGGGTTGCCCGAACCTGTTTTCAAACCATCTTCGAAAACGGAAAGGTAAAACTACAATTTATCCCAGTCATTTGGTCGCGTGCTACTGCGTCCATGTAAAGTGGTTGGAGGTCGGTGAAACCACGAATAGGCGATAAGGCGTTGCACGTTGACATCATAGAACTGAAATCGAAGGAGGAGGTTTGCTCTGTAAAACGGGAAAGGCAACGATTTGTTCGGAGCACATTGTTCAGCATACATTGTTGAACGTTGGGCTCTGGAGGAAAAAAAAAATGTAGTTAAATATTCTGTGAGATTTGTTTTTTGGTTAAGTATGATGCATTTCGAAAGATGATCGCTTTTCAGTGTTATACTATTTTTTTCTATATTGTCATTTCATGCCCTTCGCCTCGTATGGGGGGAGGGGAGGGGGAGGATGGGCTGTCAGCTGATACAATCTGCCACTCGTCAGCCACATGACAGTAAGAGTTTTGAAAACGTGTGATAAAAACTGATAGATTAAAATATAAAAGGCAGATTTGTTGATTAATTAAAACATAGACACGTATGAACGGAAAATGAGTGTTGCACCCGAATATATAAAAACGGATAGACAGTTGCATACGGTAAAACATAAAAGGCTGATGTCTCGACTGATTAAAATAGAAGCATAGATGAGTGAAGTGATGAAAGCATGTATACTGCCAGGGATAAGGGAAAGTAGCATTCAAGGACAGAGTGTAGAAGGTGGTTTGTGTGGGAGGTTGTTTGGAGGATAAATTTGGCAAGAGTGAAGAGGGTTATGATTCCGAATCAAGTTTTAGGAAATGGGTGGGGAGGAGCGGAGGAGAAGGGAGCCCTGGCAAGTGGGGGGGGGGGGGGGGGGGGTTAGTGCCTCCTGGATTTGGCAGGTCTGGTATATATGAAGATGGGCTTTGGGATGGGGTAAGGGAAGATGATTTAAGTTTCGTTGGGAGAGGACGTGGAGGGTGTCGAGAAGTTGTGTTGGAGAATGTGGAATGTGATGGTAGAGGCACGGAGAGTACCAGGGTCAGTGAGCAGGGGAGAAACTAGAGGCTGAGTAGTGTCGAGTTTACCGGTAACGTAGGATATTCGGAGGTGTTCAAGACGAAAGTGTAGGGTGGGCTTGGGGAACTCTATAAGCTGGCAGAGGATTAGGGTGGGGGAGAGTAAGCAGATCAGAAGGCTGGGCTGAGTGCCTATTGTGGTTTCTTTCCACGCTGTTTATGGTTCGAAATGAATGATGTTACGTGTCGCCGTATGTGGCGCTCCTGCTCTTTACTGTTAGTTGGTTGTAAATGTCCTGCTGTTTTTGGAAATTTTTAAAGAGCTTAAGTGTGGTAGTTGACTTGTACTTTTATTGTATTAACTGTTTCATCCTTGATGATTACAAATTGTAATAAAGATATTCCCTACGTGCCGATAGGGTCCCCCTCTCTGTCGAATCCCTGTGGTAGCTTAGGAAGTATACTATCAGTTACATGTTCCTTCTGTCGGTGTTCGTTATTAAACTTGATTTTGTCATACGTACATGTATACATTTGACATGCTGTTTCGGACAGTACTGTTTTGTCTGTCTGATACAAATAACCTGGTACAATACTTTCTGTATCTTGTTATAAGCACTCCATAATTTTTGTAACAGTTTATTGGATAAATTGTAATTTTAACTCTCCGTCTCGCAGGATGATTTGCAAATGGGTTCAGGTAACCCGAAACTAGTCACCAATTACATAAAAAGTGACCCTTGCAACTTTGGTTCTATCTGCATAGAACTGGTTAACACTAGTTGCTGTCCCGTAATTAATTCAGCATGCTGGAAATCCATAAGCGTCTTTGACAGAGGGCAGGTTTTTATGTCCCGGTCCCTGGGAAAGATTATCCCGGAAATGGCGAAGATTGTCAGCTGCTCGCGCGTTACCAGCGTAAGCATCTATGAAAGTGGTTGAAGGACGGTGAAACCACGAAGTGGCGACAAGTGGTCGCACATCCACGCCTCATCACATGGCGTGGAGGTCGGAGGCTTTCTGGCTCTCTGAAGCAGGATAGGCAGTCACCTGTGGAAGATCTGGTGCAAGCACAAGTGTTACGGAGCGCCACTGTTCACTGAACAACATTGACCATCGGCCTCTGTAGCAAACGACACCGACGTGTTCCCACGTAGACTCAACGATATCGGCAATTATGAAAGCAGCGGGCATTGGATCATCGAGATTTGACGTCTGACCAGTAGAAACGTGTCATATGGTCAGATGACACTCCATCCTCCAGGGGAGCGGCTGTTCGAAACCACACCATGGACGCAGGCCAGTAGGGGTAGTGCTATGCTATGGGGGACGTTCGCTTGGGGCTCTGTGGGACCTGTGGTAGCGATCGAAGGTACCATGGCAGATGTCGACTACGTGTACGCTATAGCGGACCACCTGCGTCCATTCATGCTTGATGCCTTTCTCGAAGGTGATAACATCTTCCAGCAGGATAACCGTACATGTCACCGAGGTTAGAATCCTGCTACAGTGCTTTGAGGAGCACGTCAGTAAACCCACGGCGGAGTCTTGGTCACCAGATTCACCTGATCTGATCCCGATGGAATACATCGAACCCATCAGGCACAGGTGCAGCCACGAACCACCCGCTGTGATTTAGGGCAAATGCGTAACATATGCATAGGCATCTGATGTCACATACGTCCGGAAAACTGCCAACGACTTTTCAAATCATTACCACACAGAATCGGTGCTGTATTCAGTTCCAAAGGTGGACCAACACGCTGTTTAGCAGGCTGTCATACTGTTTTGGCTCGTCCATGTTTGTTAATTAATAAGAGAGTTGCTACTTTTGTAGAGTCATAAGCAAGGCATCTCCTGAGTATGAGGTCAAAGACTATTGCAAGGAGCGTAACATCGACTGACTCGTACGTGTATCTTTGGAAATCTTGTCAAATGGTTCAAACGGCTCTAAGCACTATGGGACTTAACGTCTGAGGTCATCAGTCCCGTAGACTTAGAACTACCTAAACCTACACATCACACACATCCATGCCCGAGGCAGGATTCGAACCTGCGACCGTAGCAGCGCGGTTCTGGACTGAAGTGCCTAGAACCGCTCGGTCACAGAGGCCGGCGAAATCTTGTCGCGTATGGCATCTTCCGCCAAGTAATGAAAAGAGACGAAATAGCAGTCACGTTTCAGGTGCAAACATGATATGTGAGCATCTGTTATAGGCTGGTATATAGTGAACATGGCAGTACGTCAAGAGTTTTAACGACTTTGAATGTGCGATGATAATTGGTGCAAGACGTATGGGTCAAGAATATCGGAGATTGAGCCAGAATTCGAGTTTTCTAGGTCAACAGTGTCGATGATAGATCTTGAGCAACGCGGAAACAAATGTTTTCATATGCGTGAACTGTCGCATAACACGACCACAAATGTTTGCCCAACGGACGTCTTGTCATCTCATCAAGGCCATAATGGGAGATCGACAGTTTATTGTGGTTCAGATCGCCGCTGATTTGAAAGTGGGCAATCAGGAATCCATTCCTACCAAGAGTGTACAGAGAGAAATTCACCGTATGGACTTTACCAGCCGATGGTCACGTTCTTGTGCCTTCCTATGGCTTTTCATAACTCAATGCAATTTCTGTAGCACTTGAGTTGAAAACGGCCAGTCCTTTATTTACGTATGATTTTCAGGTGTGGATTCATCACTGAGTGGCGTCGGACTGATCAGCACTGTTTTTCCACGACTGCACTGCTGATTTGTTCTTGAGGCCCAAGTACAAGGTGTGTAAATAATGTAATGAGACTAATTCTTTTCGTGTCATTCCATTAACCTCACAATTTAACATTGTCTCTCTCAAAATAGCCTTGCCTTGGAAAACCACACAGCGCTGGAGACGGTTCTTCCACTCCTCGTAGAAGTGCTGGAACTTGGATACTGGAATAACGGAGTAACCTTCAACTAGTCGATTACAGCCATTTGAATGTTGACCTCGGCCCAAAAGCGACGTCTCTTGAGGTGTGTTTTCGGTCTCATCACCAATAACCGCACGTTCCAAAAAAATGGGGATCATTTTAAATCGATTCCAAGACGACAAACACCCTGTCCCTCCTCATGTCCTGTTCATCCTGCAAATCACTTAACCACCAAAACACCTGAGTCCTTGACAAAACGCTGTCTTTGTAGGCCTGCGGAAGTTTTGCAGACGTTTCTGTTGCACTGTGTCCAAGTCTGACGCAAAACCTTTTCGCACACCGTTGCTCGAAATTCGTGCTATTGTCAGAACGCACGAGCAAAACCTTATTCACCAAGGAAGCACTACGGACGACTAATGTGACACTATCGCAATCCAACGCGCACAGATGACGTCTCACATGTTCACCTGCCTCCCCTCCAAGTCCAGCGTCACCAGCCTTAGCGTATCGAACACTACACCATAAGTCTCATTACTTTATTTACACACCTCGTACACTGTCATAAGTACTTTTGCAGTTTATTGAAACCGAATGATATCCCCGACGATATACACTAGTACCAATGTAATAACATATTTATATGGAGTCGCCCAGGAAGGGAAGCAGCTGCTGGGGTATAGCCTCCCATTCTTGCACCAGTGCCTGTCGGAGTTCCTGAAGTGTCGCAGGGTTTTGAAGACGAGCAGCGATACGTCGACTGAGAGCATCCCAGACGTGCTCATGGGGTTTAGGTCTGGAGAACAGGCAGTCCACTCCATTCGCCTGATATCTTCTGTCTCAGGGTACTCCTCTACGATGGCAGGTCGGTGGGCCTGCGCGTTATCATCCATCAGGAGGAAGGTGGGACCCACTACACCCCTGAAAAGGCGGATATACTGGTGCAAAATGGCGTCCCGATACACCTGACCTGTTACAGTTCTTCTGTCAAAGACATGCAGGGGTGTACGTGCACCAGTCATAGTCCCCCCCACACACACACACACACACTGTCAAACCACAACCTCCATACACGTTCCTTTCAAGGAAGGCTGAAAACCCGGCGAGAATCACTGTTCAGACTATACCAGGACTCACCCGTGAACATAACCTGTGACCACCGTTCCAATGACCATGTACTGTGTTCTTGACACCAGGCTTTACGGGCTCTCCTGTGAGCAGGGGTCAGTGGAATGAACCTTACAGGTCTCCGGGCGAATAAACCATGTCTGTTCAATCGTCTGTAGACTGTGTGTCTGGAGACACCTGTTCCAGTAGCTGCGGTAAGGTCCAGAGCAAGGCTACCTGCAGTACTCCGTGGCCGTCTGCGGGCACTGATGATGAGATATCGGTCTTCTTGTGGTGTTGTACACTGTGGACGTCCCGTACTGTAGCGCCTGGATACGTTTCCTGTCTGCTGGACTCGTTTCCATAATCTTGAGATCACACTTTGTGGCACATGGAGGGTCCGTGCTACGACCTGCTGTGTTTGACCATCCTCCAGTCGCCCTAGTATTCTACCCCTCATAAAGTTATCAATATGTGTTCTTTGAGCCAATTTCAACACACAGTCACCATTAGCACGTCTTAAAACGTCTGCACGCTTACTCGCTGCACCATACTCTGATATGCACCAACACACCTCTGCGTATGTGGACTGCTGCCAGCGCCACCGTGCGACAACCGCAGGTCAAATGCACCACATGGTCATACCCCGAGGTGATTTAAACCCGCAAACCGCCCACCAGAGCGTTGTTTCATTAATTTATGATCATGAGTGTAGTTCTTCCTGCCCTTCTCTGCTACTCAGAAGTCTATGCAGAGCAACAGACCACAACCTGAAACCCATCCAGCAGCTGCAGGACCAACTGCTTCACGTAATCGCTTGTTCCCACCACTCCCGTGATGCACACCAAACAACAGTAATGACGAGCTACCATGAACCACGTCGTGGAAAAGAAATCAAGCCCGAAGCAGATGTGGGATATTCGTAACTTATGCCCCATTACCTAAATATATTAACCCAACACTCAATACAAGCTAAAGATGTGATAGGAAACGATACAGATTAACCACAAATCACAGTTAAGTCTCTTGTCTTTGCCACTGTTGAGACAGCAGTCTGTCGAAAAGTCACAGCCTGGTCGATTTTAAGTATAGAGATCACATAGTTATTAGCAGTACTTTTAAATTCCAGCTTTTGCTGTACAGTAATACTTTTCTGTAAGAACTTAGGCTTCCGCGGCCGTTTTCGGTGATGTTAAAAGTTGTTTGGTATTCATAACAAGTTATTCTGGAAAAATCTGCCGATCAGCTGTTTCGCGCATTCTTCTGGGACCTGGTTCTCGTAGCACATTTAATTTTCAGAATTCTTCTGTAACACCACAAATCAAATGCTTCAGTTCTGTTCTCGTCCTGCTTTTCCAAAGTCCGTCATTAGCTTCCACACAATGCTGTGCTGCAGAGATACATTGTCAGATATTTTTTCCTCAATTTTTGCATATGTTTCGTACTAATAGACTTGTTTTGGTAACTAAAGTCCTACTTGCCTGCGGAAGTATGCTTTTTGTGTCCCTCTTGTTTCATCTGTCAAGTATTATTTTGTTTCCAAAGTAGCATAATTCCATCAGTTTTTCTACTACGTGGTCCGTAATTTTGATGTTATTACAAAAAGTCGTCCATGTTCGTTCAGGCAAACACTGTACTGGAAGAGGTAAAATGCGATGACATACAGAAAAAAGTTTACACGGTTCACGGTCAGATGGAATAGAGGGGTCCCCTCTGTAAAAACACGTTCTCACAGGCACCTGAAGTGACGCCTCTGCCGGTGGTATACTACTGTGGCACCACACTGCACGTGTGAACACCCACTTTTCGGTTGCGTCACTGTTGTAATGCTACTTACTGTTGCGTCACTAAAAGTTAAAGTCGATTGTACTTGTTGAAGTGACGAGTCTTCCCGCACCACTGAACAGCACAGGTTGAAAACTTCTTGGTGATTCTATTTCGAAACACCAACACTCTTTCCCAGCTTTCGTCCAATAACTGTTGTTGTGATGCGTTTGATTTCTGTATGTTTTCATTTTATTACTGAAAAATTTGAAACGAAGTGGTTAGCAGATACAATTTCGCAGTTTCTGGAACTTTACGAGCAGCGACTTTATATCACTTTTTAATTTTCTGTAACAGTGAATGTGTGTGTGTGTTTGTTTATGGGAGGGGGGCAGACGGAAACGTTTATAGAAAACCATTGTAAACGGATTACGTATGCCACATTCTGGAAAGATTTTGAGATGAATAAATAGACAAGGTTTTCATGTAAACAACAAACATCGTGGTTTGAGAGACCAAGTGTTGTAAAAAATTATGGATTTTGTGCAGAGAGTAGCACCAAAGTGTGATGTGACAGATGCGAAAACAAATTACAGGTATTCAATGTGCCTTCATTAATGAAAACAACAAAAATTAAAAATCTCGGAAGAATGATGCGTCTGGAAATTATATTTACAAGCCAGCTATTGGTTACTTTGCCACAGCAGACAGTATTTTTATCTTCGAGTTGCGGCTGATGTTTCTTGAGATGGCGTGAGATGATGAGATCAATTTGATGTATGATAGCAATGATTAAATTGGCTATCAGTTTACATTGTTCCTCTAATGAGCTGGCAATCTTAATTCTCACCTGCGTTTCTACTGAAGCCAGCATCAGGCTTTGTCACGTATAGCTGGGGTCTCAGTATTTGAATTGATAGTTTACAAGAGAACAGAGGGAAACTACAGACCAAGCAAAAACAGAGAGCGCTGGTTGCAGTCTTGGACCATCCTCACGGGTGAAGGGTTAAAATGGTTTAAGCCACCATACTGCATTAGTTATTACTTAAAATGGGGACTGCATGCCACGAATGTGAATATATGACACAAATCTTTTAAAACATACGAAACATACGAGTACTGAATGTATACAGTGCAGTACACGAGGGTACTGGAGACTCTGTTAAGGAATTTTCCAGAGTGATTAGGGAAATTTGGAATAGAGTATGGAGGGCAAATACACGAGCTCTGAAGAAACAGGAAGAAGCAGTAGGCTGTGCGTCAAGAATGTCACAGTGTAAAATTGATCAGTGGGTGATGCGATCAGTTCCGTGTACGCCAGTGGGAAAGAAAAAGAAGTTTTTTGCAAAGTATCAGGGGCTATACCAAGTGTTAGAGAGCGCGTCACCAATAAATTGATTAACTCAGGGTTATTTGTTGCTAAGAGGTCATGTGTATTCTCACAACCGTTTACTATTCGCGTGGGCTCATGAACTAATTGCTCGAAATAATTTTCAGAGAATGCATTTAGCACAATTTCGGATGGTTACTGGCCGTACTGTAGCGAACTGCGAGATCAGTGGCAGCTCTCGATGTGGCGAGAAAGCACACCCGTTCATACTGGCGGCACCTAACTAGATGATGATGGTTATGAACCTGCTCCGACTAAGAATTGACTTCAACTGGGCGTCGATGATGTCTCTCGTCATTCTTGTGTGTGAACCCAAGGACAATGCAAGCCTCCACTGGCAAGAAGAGGAGCCCTGAGCCCAACCTAACACTTGCGCCTCTTGCGAATTTGTTCCAGCTCGTAAAGGCAGTGCCAGCGACTCACAGGTTGGGAGATTAGCAGGTCGTCTACGAAAACGACAGGAGAGATGTGTTCCTGTGCTTCTGATGAAGAAGGACTGAAATTCAAACTAAGGGCTACCTTGACTTCCCAGGAATACGCCACATTGTACAAATTCTATATTAATTAAACAAGGCGTCAGGAAATTAGGAGCTCTTCACAAGCCAGTAGTCCTGTGGTTAGTGATCTATGTTAGTCGTCTTTTAATTAAATTTTATTTGGGCACTCTGCCTTCGTCAGAGGGCTAGACCAGCTGCTGCCGTTCTTCCATATGCTTTGTGGCTATGTAGCACAATAAATCAGTGCTGGGGTGCGTGATTTCTGTTATAAATGTGTTTCCCCCCATTTATATACCTGTTCAATCCGTTTACGGATTCAGCATTTATTTTCTCTTTTCTTTGTGTTTAAGTCTTGCCTCAGCTCCTAATAAATAACTTCCAATATAATATTTTTTTAAAAAATTTAATAGTTTCGGACCGTGCTCATACAGCCATCTCATCACAGGAAATGTTATGTTATAATTTGTTTTGATAGTTCGTGGAAGACTTTAGTTAAAGTCGTACGCTGGTACGTAGGCTTAACAAAGGACTGATTGGACACAAAACAAGTTCTACAATCAGAGTATACTAAACGAGTAATCAAGACGAAAATGTAACACGAGATACACAGTATGCTATAAAAATCTTACTGGTAACACAATGGGAAATGAAAAATCGCTGTTGATACACAGTTTGTACATTCACAGTTCCGTCTATATTAATGACTATGTATCTAAATTAACAATAAAATGGTCTTTGTATGTCCTGTATGAATTGGGTCGAAAGCTTAATACAGAGAACTGAATAGCCATGTGGGTCTATAGTACCATCTGGTCAAAACAGGAGAACAGTTTACAGTAACCAGATTTGTGTATTACAGTCACACATATAGATGCATCAGAACATTATAACTTTAATACAAAAGGAAATCTCATCAGCTGACATCATGAAAACTTCTGCCACAGCGGAGAATTTGTGGCGTCCCGTGTGAACGGTAGCTAATGCTGGCACTGCAGCATGCCCCCACTTGTGGTATCATTTTAGTTTCGTGTGTGACCGCAGTTTTACGGTACCTGAAGACTGTGGGTACAGGAAAACCGACAGCAAAAAAGTTAATACGAGTGTATATTAAAAGGTTTGTGCGTGACGGCGACGATACTTCCAAAACTACCCACCACCGATCTCTGGTTTTTGTGTCTGGTGCCATCCTTTGTTCCCCCCTGTTGTGCACTGTAGTAGTTGTGTGGTGGTGCCTCTTGTGGTTGAGGAGACATTATAACTGGTCTCCATTACATTGTTGTGGTCACCAGATGACCTTCTGTCTCTTTAACGTCAGTGTTGTTGTTGTGGTCTTCAGTCCTGAGACTGGTTAGATGCAGCTCTCCATGCTACTCTATCCTGTGCACGCTTCTTTATCTCCCAGTACTTACGGTAACCTACATCCTTCTGAATCTGCTTAGTGTATTCATTTCTTCGTCTCTCTCTACGATTTTTACCCTCCATGTTGCCCTCCAATACTAAATTGGTGATCCCTTGATGCCTCAGAACATGTCCTACCAACCGATCCCTTCTTCTAGTCAAGTTGGCCACAAACCCCTCTTCTCCCCAATTCTATTCAATACCTCCTCATTAGTTATGTGACCTACCCATCTAATCTTCAGCATTCTTCTGTAGCACCACATTTCGAAAGCTTCCATTCTCTTCTTGTCCGAACTATTTATCGTCCATGTTTCACTTCCATACATGGCTACACTCCATACAAATACTTTCAGAAACGACTTCCTGACATTTAAATCTATACTCGATGTTAACAAATTTTTCTTCTTCAGAAACGCTTTCCTTGCCATTGCCAGTCCACATTTTATATCCTCTCTACTTCAACCATCATCAGTTATCTTGCTCCCCAAATAGCAAAACTCCTTTACTACTTTAAGTGTCTCATTTTTTAATCTAATTCCCTCAGCATTACCTGACTTAATTCGACTACATTCCATTATCCTCGTTTTGCTTTTGTTGATGTTCATATTATACCTTCCTTTCAAGACACTGTCCATTCCGTTCAACTGCTCTTCCAAGTCCTTTGCTGTCTCTGACAGAATTACAATGTCATCGGCGAACCTTAAAGTTTTTATTTCTTCTCCATGGATTTTAATACCTACTCCGAATTTTTCTTTTGTTTCCTTTACTGCTTGCTCAATATACAGATTGAATAGCATCGGGGAGAGGCTACAACCCTGTCTCACTCCCTTCCCAACCACTGCTTCCCTTTCATGTCCCTCGACTCTTATAACTGCCATCTGTTTTCTGTACAAATTGTAAATAGCCTTTCACTCCCTGTATTTTACCCCTGCCGCTTTCAGAATTTGAAAGAGAGTATTCCAGTCTCCATTGTCAAATGCTTTCTCTAAGTCTACAAATGCTAGAAACGTAGGTTTGCCTTTCCTTAATCTTTCTTCTAAGATAAGTCGTAAGGTCAGTATTGCCTCACGTGTTCCAACATTTCTACGGAATCCAAACTGATCTTCCCCGAGGTCGGCTTCTACCAGTTTTTCCATTCGTCCGTAAGGAATTCGCGTTAGTATTTTGCAGCTGTGATTTATTAAACTGATAGTTCGGTAATTTTCACATCTGTCAACATCTGCTTTCTTTGGGATTGGAATTATTGTATTCTCCTTGAAGTCTGAGGGAATTTCGCCTGTCTCATACATCTTGCTCACCAGATGGTAGAGTTTTGTCACCATTGGCTCTCCCAAGGCCGTCAGTAGTTCTACTGGAATGTTGTCTACTCCCGGAGCCTTGTTTCGATTCACGTCTTTCAGTGCTCTGTCAAATTCTTCACGCAGTATCGTATCTCCCATTTCATCTTCATCTACATCCTCTTCCATTTCCATAATATTGTCCTCAAGTACATCGCCGTTGTATAGACCCTCTATATACTCCTTCCACCTTTCTGCTTTCCCTTCTTTGCTTAGAACTGGGTTTCCATCTGAGCTCTTGATATTCATACAAGTGGTTCCCTTTTCTCCAAAGGTCTCTTTAATTTTCCTGTAGGCAGTATCTATCTTACCCCTAGTGAGATAAGCATCTACATCCTTACATTTGTCCTCTGGCCATGCCTGCTTAGCCATTTTGCACTTCCTCATTTTTGAGACGTTTGTATTTCTTTTTGCCTGCTTCATTTACTGCATTTTTGTATTTTCTCCTTTCATCAATTAAATTCAATATCTCTTCTGTTACCCAAGGATTTCTACTAGCCCTCGTCTTTTTACCTACTTGATCCTCTGCTGCCTTCACTACTTCATCCCTCAAAGCTACCCATTCTTCTTCTACTGTATTTCTTTCCCCCATTCCTGTCAATTGTTTCCTTATGCTCTCCCTGAAACTCTGCACAACCTCTGGTTCTTTCAGTTTATCCAGGTTCCATCTCCTTAAATTCCCACCTTTTTGCAGTTTATTCAGTTTTAATCTACAGTTCATGACTATGAAACGTCCCCTTAGAAAAATTTATGAATTACTGTCCTGATAAAACTCTTACGCTATTTGATTTTCAAACAGCTGATTAAAACTGAACGTACTCAGACATTTCGCTCTTTACCTATTCTGATCAACACTAAACTGACACACAATATTTTTAGCGCAACGCAATCTGAGTTTCAATAATCCCTTCAAAAGAATGGCCCTGACTAACATTAACCTGTACCTTTCACAAATCACTTACCTCACAAAAATCTTCGTTACTCGAACTACTGCAAAACAGCTAGAGCCACTCCTGCCAGCTAAATAAAAGATTCTAACTACTGAAGGGACTAACTAGTGATAGGCATAGTTAGCAAATGAAAGATTTTGGTAGAGGACAAACAATGTATTTACCTTAATAGTGCTCAAAAGCCATTATATATATATATATATATATATATATATATATATATATATATATATATATATATCAATTCATGACATCCAGTGTTATAAACTTACTGTCTCTGATGGACACACGTCCAGATCATCCGCTCTCAAAATTCCGCCATCTCTCTCCCAACATCCACCACTGCTGGCGGCTCACCTCCAACTGCGCAACGCTACGCGCTGTTAACAGCCAACTGCCCAACACTACAATAGCAAACAACAATGCAAACCAGCCACAGACTGCACACAGCCAGTGTTGCCAATTTAGCGACTTTGTCGCTAGAAATGGCGACTTTTGCCTTCGTCTTAGCGACAAAAGAAAACTTTTTAGCGACAAAAATTATTTAGCGACTAATCTGGCGACTTTTGGAGTACTGACGACTTTTGAAGCACAAATCAAAACTGTTTTGGGCTAGTATTTTCATTAACAAAACTAAGATTTTTAACGATAGAATGGGTACTACACTGACTTTGTTCTAGATTTACTAAGTTAAATTAAGTTCTTAGCAGATCATGTAGCACTGTTCAGCATTTAGTAAACCTGAATGCGGGAATTGCCTAAAGAGTAAGAAAACCTTGACTATAGAACAATTCATTATTCATTACCCACTAGCCTGTTACCGTCGATAGCGTATCGATCTATAATTCTTCAACTTTTGAATTCCCTTTATTTTTCGAATTGACAAAAAACATACGTAATATTGAGTACAATAAAATACATTTCTGTCCAGCAACCTCTAATTTTTCGAAATGTTAACTCGCAGTCAAATTATTACCACATGCACAGTGGTAACGCAAGAATAATTCGGTGGGGGTATCTGAGACATTATTACGTTTTAAACAATGAACAATAGGACTGATATCGAGTTACTGAGTGAGAACATTGTTTCTTGACCTCTAGTTCACCTGAGTTTTAATGTATTTTCAGTGATTATAAATTGGTGAAACTTATGTTGTGGTGGCTTACATAATGGATTTACCGCAGAAGAAGAAGCAGTACGCTCAAAAATATCGGGATGCGTGGGAAGCAGAACCTGAATTCAATGAATGGCTGAAACCAGTCGTTGGAGACTTATCCAAGGCAAGATGTCAAGTATGTGCAACAGAGTTTTACGCTAAATTGTGTGACATTAGAAAGCATTCGAAAACTATTAAGAATAAACAAAAAATTGATTTAAAAAGAAACACAAACCACCTTACCTGTGAAAATTGTTCCGAAAACTACAGTTAGAATAGCAAGCAGAGCGGAAGGCGCCCTTTCTTTATTTATTGCTGAAAATTGTTCTACTTTAACTGTAGATCATTTAGGAATACTGTGCAAGAAGGTGTTTTCCGGTGATGAGGGCGCTAAAAACATGCAATTACATCGTACAAAGTGCACTAACAGTATAACTTAAGTTTTGGCTCCATTGAAGATATTGGTAACCAAAAATACAGTGTACTAATAGATGAATCCACAGATGTATCAATATCTAAAATTCTAGGTATCGTTATACGGTACTATAGTGTAAACAACCAAACCATTAGATCAGCATTTCTCAAACTCGCTGTAGTAGAAACTGCAGATGCAAGAAATCTGGTTGCTGTTCTTGTGAATTCTTTGAAAGATCTCAAACTTTCAATCGCTAATATGATAGGAATTGGCACAGATAATGCTTCTGCAATGGTTGGAATAAACAATGGGGTTTTCGAACAACTCCAGAGAGAATATGGTTTGAAGCATTTGGTATTGATCCGTTGCATTTGTCACTCTTCAGCTTGCAGTTTCAAACGCCTCAGTGAATACCATACCTAGAAACATAGTTTATTGTACGGGAAACCTACAATTGGTTCTCCATTTCACCCAAAAGACAAGAGGAATATAAAAAGGTTTATGAGACAATAAATTGTGGAAAACAGCCACTAAAAATTTTGAAGGTCTGCGCAACATGTTGGTTTTCAATTGAACCAGCAATACCAAGAATTCTGGAGCAGTGGGAAGAACTAAAGCTACATTTATCACTTGCCATGGTTCAAGACAATTGTTACACTGCCGATCTTTTGTACAAGATGTATTGTGGCGACTCAAATCATCTTTACATGATTTACCTTAAACATGCTTTAAAAGACGCACAAATAGCATAAAAGAAATTCAACAAAGACTGCCAAGTAACGTTACGATCCTGGAAAAAATGTCAATGCTGAATGTTGAAGAAACACTAAAAGTGAATAAAAATAATGCTGTAGCGGATGAAGCCAAAGAATTGGGTTTTAGTGGCGATTTCGTAGACGGTATGCTGCAAGAATGGCATAATATCAACTTCATTAGGTGGAATAACACTACTAACACTACTCGATTTTGGAGTGAGGTTGTGCAGTATAAAAATGCCGCAGGGGAGAATCCTTTTTCTTTGATTTCACAGCTAGCAATGACTGTTCTATGCCTACCGCATTCAAATGCAGAAGTGGAAAGAATATTCAGTTCTATGAACATTATAAAAACTAAACATAACAGATTATCTTTAAAGACAATTAATGCTTTGATCATATTGAGAGAACAGCTGAAGAAACAAAATAAAGATTGTGCATCTTCTGACATACCGTCAGACGTATTGGAGCTTATTGGAACGATCAAAAGTTATTCTTTTGCGACAAAACCAGTCGAACTGCAACATCATCTTTTGATCGACGTTCAACCCTCTACATGAACTACAGTTCTGTCAGAGCATGAAACGAAAGAGTCATTCGAGCTTCTGAGTGACGACGATGAATAGCACACATACCGGTATGTATATATTTTGTAACCTAATTTGAGTTCTTGCTTTCTTTTGTTACAAATATAGTTATATATTTCTAGTATATTTGACTAATGTTATTGAAACAACAATTTAGGTGTTGCGTCAATAATGATAACATGTTTAATTAAACGTTAGCGTATTTTGCGTGTATTTTGTTGCAAGAGATGCGTCATTTAATTAAGACAATATAGCCCCCCACTGGCTTATTGCACCATTCACAGCACGAAATTTTCAGCACACTCCTAGTAAAACCAGTTTTAGCGACTTTCTAGCGACTTTTGATATTGAATCTAGCGACATGGGTTTTTTAGAGTTGGCAACACTGCACACACTGCACAGCCAGTGATTTTCATACGGAGCGCTGCGTGGCGTTACCAATAAAAAAAACCTAAACAGCCTACTTACATAACCAATAGATAGTGGTCAGAGTCCACATCTGCCCCTGGAAATGTCTTACAATTTAAAACCTGGTTCCTAAATCTCTGTCTTACCATTATATAATCTATCTGAAACCTTCTAGTACCTCCAGAGTTCTTCCATGTATACAACCTTCTTTCATGATTCTTGAACCAAGTGTTAGCTATGATTAAGTTATGCTCTGTGCAAAATCCTCCCCCCATGAACCATGGACCTTGCCGTTGGTGGGGAGGCTTGCGTGCCTCAGCGATACAGATAGCCGTACCGTAGGTGCAACCACAACGGAGGGGTATCTGTTGAGAGGCCAGACAAACGTGTGGTTCCTGAAGAGGGGTAGCAGCCTTTTCAGTAGTTGCAAGGGCAACAGTCTGGATGATTGACTGATCTGGCCCTGTAACACTAACCAAAACGGCCGTGCTGTTGTGGTACTGCGGACGGCTGAAAGCAAAGGGAAACTACGGCCGTAATTTTTCCCGAGGGCATGCAGCTTTACTGTATGATTAAATGTTGATGGCGTCCTCTTGGGTAAAATGTTCCGGAGGTAAAATAGTCCCCCATTCGGATCTCCGGGCGGGGACTACTCAAGATGATGTCGTCATCAGGAGAAAGAAAACTGGCGTTCTAAGGATCGGAGCGTGGAATGTCAGATCCCTTAATCGGGCAGGTAGGTTAGAAAATTTAAGAAGGGAAATGGATAGGTTGAAGTTAGGTATAGTGGGAATTAGTGAAGTTCGGTGGCAGGAGGAAAACGACTTATGGGCAGGTGACTACAGGGTTATAAACACAAAATCAAATAGGGGTAATGCAGGAGTAGGTTTAATAATGAATAGGAAAATAGGAATGCGGGTAAGCTACTACAAACAGCATAGTGAACGCATTATTGTGGCCAAGATAGATATGAAACCCACACCTACTACAGTAGTACAAGTTTATATGCCAACTAGCTCTGCAGATGATGAAGAAATTGAAGAAATGTATGATGAAATAAAAGAAATTATTCAGATAGTGAAGGGTGACGAAAATTTAATAGTGATGGGTGACTAGAATTCGGTAGTAGGAAAAGGGAGAGAAGGAAACGTAGTAGGTGAATATGGATTGGGGCTAAGAAATGAAAGAGGAAGCCGCCTGGTAGAATTTTGCACAGAGCGCAACTTAATCATAGCTAACACTTGGTTTAAGAATCATGAAAGAAGGTTGTATACATGGAAGAACCCTGGAGATACTAAAAGGCATCAGATAGATTATATAATGATAAGACAGAGATTTAGGAACCAGGTTTTAAATTGTAAGACATTTCCAGGGGCAGATGTGGACTCTGACCACAATCTATTGGTTATTACCTGTAGATTAAAACTAAAGAAACTGCAAAAAGGTGGGAATTTAAGGAGATGGGACCTGGATTAACTGAAAGAACCAGAGGTTGTATACAGTTTCAAGGTGAGCATAAGGAAACAATTGACAGGAATGGGGGAAAGAAATACAGTAGAAGAAGAATGGGTAGCTTTGAGGGATGAAGTAGTGAAGGCAGCAGAGGATCAAGTAGGTTAAAAGACGAGGGCTAGTAGAAATCCTTGGGTAACAGAAGAAATATTGAATTTAATTGATGAAAGGAGAAAATATAAAAATGCAGTAAATGAAGCAGGCAAAAAGGAATACAAACGTCTCAAAAATGAGAAAGCGCAAAATGGCTAAGCAGGCATGGCCAGAGGACAAATGTAAGGATGTAGATGCTTATCTCACTAGGGGTAAGATAGATACTGCCTACAGGAAAATTAAAGAGACCTTTGGAGAAAAGGGAACCACTTGTATGAATATCAAGAGCTCAGATGGAAACCCAGTTCTAAGCAAAGAAGGGAAAGCAGAAAGGTGGAAGGAGTATATAGAGGGTGTATACAACGGCGATGTACTTGAGGACAATATTATGGGAATGGAAGAGGATGTAGATGAAGATGAAATGGGAGATACGATACTGCGTGAAGAGTTTGACAGAGCACTGAAAGACCTGAGTCGAAACAAGGCCCCCGGAGTAGACAACATTTCATTGGAACTACTGACGGCCTTGGGAGAGCCAGTCCTGACAAAACTCTACCATCTGGTGAGCAAGATGTATGAAACAGGCCAAATACCCTCAGACTTCAAGAAGAATATAATAATTCCGATCCGAAAGAAAGCAGGTGTTGACAGATGCGAAAATTACCGAACAATCAGTTTAATAAGCCACAGCTGCAAAATACTAACGCGAATTCTTTACAGACGAATGAAAAAACTAGTCGAAGCCGACCTCGGGGAAAATCAGTTTGAATTCCGTAGAAATACTGGAACATGTGAGGCAATACTGAAATGGCTCTGAGCACTATGGGACTTAACATCTATGGTCATCAGTCCCCTAGAACTTAGAACTAATTAAACCTAACTAACCCAAGGACATCACACAACACCCAGTCATCACGAGGCAGAGAAAATCCCCGACCCCGCCGGGAATCGAACCCGGGAACCCGGGCGTGGGAAGCGAGAACGCTACCGCAGGCAATACTGACCTTACGACTTATCTTAGAAGAAAGATTAAGGAAAGGCATACCTACGTTTCTAGCATTTGTAGACTTAGAGAAAGCTTTTGACAATGTTGACTGGAATACTGTCTTTCAAATTCTAAAGGTGGCAGGGGTAAAATATAGGGAGCGAAAGGCTATTTACAATTTGTACAGAAACCAGATGACAGTTATAAGAGTCGAGGGACGTGAAAGGGAAGCAGTGGTTGGGAAGGGAGTAAGACAGGGTTGTAGCCTCTCCCCGATTTTATTCAATCTGTATTTTGAGCAAGCAATAAAGGAAACAAAAGAAAAATTCGGAGTAGGTATTAAAATCCATGGAGAAGAAATAAAAACTTTGAGGTTCGCCGATGACATTGTAATTCTGTCAGAGACAGCAAAGGACTTGGAAGAGCAGTTGAATGGAATGGACAGTGTCTTGAAAGGAGGATATAAGATGAACATAAACAAAAGCAAAACGAGGATAATGGAATGTGTTGTGGATTGGCAGGAGAGCCAACCCACTAACGTTAGGGGAAGCCGGAAGGCACGCGTTTTAGCTCACACAGGCTGGCGTGAGGTCTGGAACAGGACAAGGTAATTAGAACTTAGAAAAACGGACGCAGATGGTGGAATACTTAACTTTAATCCATTAATGTTGAACGTAGCTCTTGTCTGTACATTATTTACAATATCAATAGCAACTGATAATGGCGCCTTGCTAGGTCGTAGCAAATGACGTAGCTGAAGGCTATGCTAACTATCGTCTCGGCAAATGAGAGCGTATTTTGTCAGTGAACCATCGCTAGCAAAGTCGGCTGTACAACTGGGGCGAGTGCTAGGAAGTCTCTCTAGACCTGCCGTGTGGCGGCGCTCGGTCTGCAATCTCTGATATTGGCGACACGCGGGTCCGACGTATACTAACGGACCGCGGCCGATTTAAAGGCTACCACCTAGCAAGTGTGGTGTCTGGTGGTGACACCACATTCCTCCTCCGCGAATCGGCGCACGGCTGTGTTATAAGGCTTCCGCCCGCCGTGGGGAGGACCCCATGTTGACGTATGCGACGAGGTGGGGAGCCTAACAACAGGCGAGGCTGTGCCACCCGCACCCTGCCGTTCGATCCGAGGGGAGCTAGGAAACGCCTGAAAACCTGCTCCAGGGTGCACGCCAACATGCGGTGTATGCGCCCGCAGAGAGACAGGAGGGGCCGAAGGGTCGACCTCCCATCGGGCCGGGGCACCCGACGTGCGAAGACGACATATGGTCCGGAGCGGGTGAGAGTTCCATGTCGGAGGACATCCGGTCACGGGAAGCGATCGGCAGCGCGTGACCCAGGAAGGCGCCCGGCGGTTGCAGCGACGCGTCCACTGCGGGCGTCGCCGGCGGGAGAACAGGTGGCGGCGGCGGCGGCGGCGCGTCGCCATGGCGCAAAATGGAAGGCAGCGTCGGTAACACCTGGGGCTGAGGCGAGCCAGTAGATGGGTCCCCAGGGCGCTGATCGGACGGCACCGTCGCTGAAAGCAGACGGGGAGCTGCAGAACCCGTGCGACGACAGAGGAGCAACTGGTTGAAATGCCGGCGCACCTCACCAGAGGCCCCCAAAACCAGATACATAGCGCGGCCGAGGCAGCGAAGAATGCGCCCTTCGAGCCAACGCCGTGAACCTCGATAGTGGCGGTAGTAGACAACGTCGCCTGGAGCAAAAGCAGGTGTCTGCCGCTGCACAGGAACCTGATGCGGCAGATGTAGCAAAGACATCAAGGTTCGATGAGGGCGACCGTGGAGCAAATCAGCCGGCGAGCGACCATCTCGGGGCTGAGAGCGATACGAGGACAAAAAGAGCAACAACGCGTCCTCCCGAGAATGCGACTCTTTCAACTTCAACATCTGTGACTTGAAAGTCCTGACCAATCGTTCAGCGGCACCGTGTGACTGTGGCGAAAACGGCGCGGACGGCAGATGTTGAATACCATTGGCCTTGCAGAATGACTGAAATTCTGCGGACATGAATTGTGGGCCATTGTCGGAAACAATAGTCTGTGGAAGACCTTCAATGCAAAAGATAGCAGATAACGCTTGGATGGTGGCAGATGACATCGTGGAAGACATCCGGACAACAAAAGGAAAATTACTGAATGAATCTACCTCAACCAACTAGCGAGCATTCCAGAATGGACCAGCAAAATCGATGTGTAAGCGTTGCCAAGGGGAAATGGCTTTTGGCCACGCAAAGAATTTCCGCAGTGGTGCTGATTGTTGTTCGGCACACACCATGCAAGAAGAGCACATATTCGTAATTGCGGCATCGATTCCGAACCAAGTACAGTGCTGACGAGCAAGTTGTTTCATTCTCACTATACCTCAATGTCCTTGGTGGAGAAGCTGTAAGACAGAGGACTGTAACGAACGTGGGACCACGACCCTGGACTGATCTTTATCAGAACGCAACAGCAAAACACCATGTCGAACAAAAAGTCTCTCCTTGTGAGCAAAACATCGGCGAACCAACGGATCCCCGATCCATGACTTTGACAAGGGCCATTGCATAGCAACAAAACGCAGAACGGTAGCAAGTACAGGGTCCGCAGCTGTGGCAGTAGCGACATCGCCGGATATCCCATCCTCGTCGCCAAAATGTTGTGGATTGGCAGGAGAGCCAACCCACTAATGTTAGGGGAAGCCGGAAGGCACGCTTTTTAGCTCACGCAGGATGGCGTGTCGATATCAAATGAAGCTTGAACTCCGAAAACAATGCATGTTTGCTCACTGGTACCGCTTCTTGTTCGTTACATTTTCAGCTTTTTACTCGAATGTACAACATTTTTAAGGATCGCATTTGCAAAAAAACGTATCTACATACTCTTTGTTAGCCCATATACGTGTTCAATGACAAAAGAAGCAAGGCATGCTTCCGTATCTTGTACATGTCAACAAAGTAAACGATTATTGAAATGTCAGAGAATAAAACTTCATAGAGGTATACTTCCTTGCAGAATAGAGTACTTGTTTTATAAGATTGTCAGCGCATTTGACTCACTGTAGTTGACACATCTTCTCACTTTGAAATCTTCTCTATGATGCGCCATTCAATGTGTGGTCAATAATAAAATTTACAGGGTAAAAATAAGCACTACAAAAAAGTAAATAACACAACCATAAATTATGTAAACAAAAGGAAACATCGCTTGAACAGCTCCATTTAGGAGTGAAATGTGATTCCTTTAACCTTTAGGTTACGATTGGATCGATTAGTACACCAGTAGACGATGCAAGCTGGCATTTTTGATGAAGCAACGTCTCCACACGGCCGGAGCACCAGATGCTATTTGGCATATGACCACGAAAGTCATAAATATCCCTAACTGTCGAAACTGGGAGTATTAGGACAACACCGCTACGAGCGCAAAGTACTGTTGTCCAAGATAGCGGCGATGACGTCATCCAAGATGGCGGCCGTGACGTCAATGAAGATGGCGGATTTTGGCGGGAGGTTTGAGTTATGGCGAGAAAGTGCCACGCCCCCCTCCCCCAGAAGAACGGCGCGAAGTTCACATTCCAGCATTATAATGCGTCACACCCCTGTTATCTCTACTAAGCAAGGAAAATGGTGGGGGAAAAGGACTTCTCTTTATTATTTAACCAGTTTCAAGCAGATGTGTTCGCTTTGACAGCTGACGACCATGTCGACCGTACGTGCAATCGCAGCATTGGTGTCTAGCCGATAGGAATTTCTCAGTTGTTACGTATGAATAGGGGTGACGCCACCTTATGCATGGGGAAGCCAAGCAGGGCCCTGTGCGTGGTCTGACATCTGACGGATGTCTCACTTATTGCTAATCCTGTGTACTCTACTAGACAGTAGGTGGCGGACTGTGCTTGTGTGTGTTGATTGCATTACTTCATGAGCAGGTCTGTAGGCTGTGCTATGCGCTATTTGGACAGTTTACGAGTACTGAGCGTGTCTACACATCAGTGTGAAGCATTATTTAGGAGCAGTTTGCAGGTCTGTACTGAAATGAAGACTTGTTTCCGTGTCTGAGGGCTGTGCAACATGACCCCAAGCATAAGATGGCGAGTGTTTTTTATCAGTGTGGTAGATATACTGCATGGCTAAATAAGTTGTTCCAAAATAAATAGAGTGCACTCTTTCCTTACTCTCCCCAGCAGCCCAGCGCAGCATGAGTCATTTTCGCTCCATTTTACCCCTACAGACCACCATCTTGGATTCCGTTGTAGGAGGGATGACAGTACCTTCTGGTGGCATTAATGTGTATTAGGTCAGTTGGACTCTAGATCTCGTGTTGGAGAGACTGATTGCAAAATAAAAACTTTTGTTCAGATCTGTTTTCTGCCATATTGCACAACCATCTTGGATTAAGTTATGCACTATGCACATTAGTACACGTCAGTGCACGTTAGCTCAACAACATGGGCTGGTAGGGGGATGTGGCGGTCGGTTGAGGATAGTGGTGAAGACTTTAACTATTTGATTCCAAGTCCAGGTGGGTGAGGCATTCGCGAAAATTGATTCCAAGTCCTTGGTTCTATGATGTCGAATCACGTGACTAATGCAGTAGCCAGTAGGAATGCAGCATTCTAGTTGTGGGAGGGGGGGGGGTGCTAGGTCATGAATGGACACTGCGCTCATAGTGGGAAAATGTGGAACTTCTCATTTGATCATTGAATAGTGAAATTTTAAATTGAGTTATTGAATATGATTTAAATGGAAATTCAATTAAGTACTTGGGTAATTCATACGTTAGATGCGAGATGCTGGTGTCACATGTGTTCATTTAAATTCGTTAGCATATTTACAGAAGACTACGTACGGCGTGAGTATGAAAGTGCGGGCTCGAGGCTGTGACGTTAGCCATCGCGCACTCGCGGGCTGCTGCCGTGGTGCGTCTCCCGTTATAATGCCCGGGACAGAGGGAGCAGATGATCTTGTGTCATCACCCGACGTCGCGGTGGCGTCCTCTGGCGGCGACGATTTGAACTAGGCCAGGTGGGCTCTGGAGCTCGTGGTGGATACACTGGGTGCAGTCATCTTGAATAACGGTACCTGCATCATGATGTGACACCACGGTGGTGCTCTCTGGCAGCAGCGATATGAACTAAGCCAGTTGGAGTCCACACCCAGTGGCGAACACATCTGCTTGAAATTGGTTAAATAATGTAGAGAAGTCCTTTTTTCCCAACATTTTCCTTGCTTAGTAGAGATAACGGGGTATGACACATTATCCTGCTGGAATTTGAACTTCGCGCCATTTTTCTGGGGGAAGGGGCATGCCACCTTCCCGCCAAAATCCGCCATCTTGATTGACGTCACGGCCGCCATCTTGGATGAAGTCATCGGCGCCATCTTGGATAACTGTACTTTGAGCTCGTAACGGTGTTGTCCCAATACTACTGGGCATGGGCACATCACAGTGTCGTCAGTGGAAGTACCACCGCCATGAACCATGGAGGTATAAATGAGGGAACCTTAATGTTTTGGGCTATATAAGATGGTGGACACTGGCTTCGAGTTCGTGATGTAATGACAACTCCCCCCTTTTTTTTTTTTTTACCTCCTTGGATTTTATGTAAGTCTGTGGATTTTATAGACCGAAAACAAAGATCACTTGTCGTGGTTTTTGTTACATGTACTATGGTTTTCTGCTTTTTCTTTGGGTATATTACATTGATTACTGTCGTATCGTATCTATATTACAAAATATATATGTTATATATGAAAGAAAGGACGTTATACCTCGGAAAAAACCATAAGCAACATAATGGAAGCAGAAATATTAGCCAGAAAAGAAGAAAGTCAGTATTCATACTACGAATGGCATTCACTTCAACCAACTTACCGATCAGCTTTAAAATCCTCCAGTGCTGAGAGGATTTGCACACAGTGTAACTATTAATAAAGCTCAAAGGCTGTTGTAGAGAAAATCTGGAAGATTCGTGTTCCTCGCACGGACAACTATACGTAGCATGTTGGACAAACAGTAAAACGTATTCGTCTTTGTACCCGAAAGAACAATCACAAAATGTAGTTCGTGAGAATATTTTGTGATTAAGTCGGAAGTTATAGAAACTAAATTAACTGCATATTTTTTTCCTAGTCACAACTCAAATGGGAAGAAATAGTAAACGCAGCGGGTACTTTTCAGTTAGTAACGAAATAAATGTGTCGAACTATGAAAACAAACGACCCCAAACGACAGGATAAACGCCTGGAAAGAGAGACGGACGAAACGCACCAACTCTAATTACGGCTGTTTGTTAGCATCAGCTCTAGGGCTAAATTTGACCGTGAGGCTATCAAAGCGCGGCCTCCTCGAGGGCTTCGTGACAATGAAGCACGGCGCCTGCCCTGCTGCCGCTCCTGTGCGTCACGGCGGATGCGTAACGTGAGCTCCGCTCCCTGCCGTCGAGGAGCCAGTCAGTCCTCTGAGTCACTCCGGCCGAGTCAGACTGCCCGCTGGCAGCGCCACTCCCTCGTCTCCTCATCGGAAGGTTCCTCACTCCACTGTCAACATAGCGGGCTGCAGCCGTGGCTTAGCCGGCCGGGCAGTAATGTGGAGCGGCGAAGCTAGAGTACTCTCTGGGCCAGTTCTACATCTAACAGCGAACCCCCGATACTTAAAGCCGGCCGGTGTGGCCGATGGCCGAGCGTTTCTAGGCGCTACAGTCTGGAACCGCGCGACCGCTACGGTCGCAGGTTCGAATCCTGCCTAAGCCGGCCGGAGTGGCCGAGTGGTTCTAGGCGCTGCAGTCTGGAACCGCGCGACCCCTACGGTCGCAGGTTCGAATCCTGCCTAAGCCGGCCGGAGTGGCCGAGTGGTTCTAGGCGCTGCAGTCTGGAACCGCGCGACCGCTACGGTCGCAGGTTCGAATCCTGCCTAAGCCGGCCGGAGTGGCCGAGTGGTTCTAGGCGCTGCAGTCTGGAACCGCGCGACCCCTACGGTCGCAGGTTCGAATCCTGCCTCGAGCATGGATGTGTGTGCTGTCCTTAGGTTAGTTAGCTTTAAGGAGTTCTAAGTTCTAGGGGACTGATGACCTCAGAATTTAAGTCCCATAGTGCTCAGAGCCATTTTGAACCCGATACTTAAAGAATCGAACTTCCGTGTATAATACAACTTCAAATGTCTGATGTGTAAAATATCTGATGTTAATCATGTATGCAGACGAAGCTTAGCAGAGGTTTGAAATTATGCTTTAAGTTTGTTGGCTGTCGCTAAGTGCTCTCATTATGGATGAACAATGGGTGAATACAGCTTGGGTAATTTGAACTCATTTTTAAGCTAAAGCAAGTTCTTCACTCGTCTCAATTTTTGTCAGGAGACATATTGCAAAACTAAGTTCCGGTGACCAATATTGAACTGATGGTACGGGTCTGAATGAGGCTTCACACCTCCAGCATTGTCTACCGACACTTTAGGAGCGGATGAATCGTGTTCGGAGGAATGGATTTCTCCTCTGCTCCGATTCTCTTAGTGCCTTACAATCACTGCAGCATCTGTACCCAACTGAGGAGATGGTCCAGCTGATATATGACCAACTGTACTTGCTCCAACGGCGGGGTAAGGAGGTGCCCTTCTGCTGGGTGCCTGGTCATGTAGGAATAAGGGGCAATGAACAGGCCGATCGGGCTGCCAAGGAGGCCTGCAGAGAGCAGGATGTGGTCCAGTGTCCTATTCCCTTGCAGTCTGTCATTTCTGCACTCCACAAGAAGTGCATGGAGTTGTGGGAGGAAGAATGGCTGGCAGTGACGGCCAATAAACTGCGGTTCGTGAAATCAACAACTCGGCCGTGGCGTTCCTCCTGCCGGTTGCTCAGCCGGGAAGAAGTGACCCTCACGCGTCTTCGGATCGGGCACTGTCCTCTCACACATAGCTTTCTATTACGGCGGGAGGATCCCCCGTTTTGTGATGCTTGTGGTGTGCACATCTCTGCTCGCCACATTTTAACAGACTGCAATTTGTACCGTGATGCAAAGGCAGAAGCACAAGTTGATGGCGATTTCCCCTGTGTTTTAGCTAATGATGAGACGTGTATGTCTAGGGTTTTAAAGTTTTGTGATGTGTCTGGACTCTGACCTAAACTTTTAGGCTGGAGGTTTTAGTGTATTGCACAGTGGCTGGCTCCTCCCTTTTTCCTTGCGGTCAGGCAGCCACTTCCATCTGCTATATTGTTTTAGCTTCCTCTACACCTTTCTTCCTGTGTTGTCCATGTTTTACTGCTGGCGGCATGCTTCGTCCCACACTTGGGTGTGGGTAGGCCCATATTTTTCCAAGCTTGTTACTTGTGTTTTACGTTCTGTTTTATCTTACTATTCTGAGTCTTTTCTTGACACCTGTCTCTATCTGTTACTGAGCGAGCGATGAAGACCTCGCCGTCGTGCGCCCATACAACCATCTCCATCATCATCATCATCATGTTTAGGATCTAGTGCAGTGCTGGTTTAATTCAGCACTCTTTTACCTTCCTGTGAGAGCAGATCGCAATGGTCGAGACAATCGTAGATCCCGCCAGTTGCGAAGTGCGATTAGATTTTTGCTGGCAAAAGGATCTTCAGCTGATGAAATCCATCGTGAGTTACGCCTAGCGTATGGACCTGCAACAATGAGTGACAAACAAGTTCGAAAATGGTATCAAGAAATTAAAATTACCGCACAGATGTTCACGACAAACAACGGAGTGGCAGGTCCAGTGTTTGGTTTGACGACATTGTTGATCAAATGACTCAAAAACTTCGAAGTGAGCAGCGATTGACGATTCCCGGCCTGCCTAATGAATTCCAAAATGCTGCTCGAGCCTCAGTTTACAGGATTGTCACTTTAATATCACAGAGCCTGTACAAGGCGGGTCCAAAAATGCTCACTGATCTACACAAAGAGCACAGAATGCGTTGTGTACGACTGTTTTTGGAGCGCTATAGACAAAATGCAGATGATTCGCTTTCCCACATTGTTACGGGCGACGAGACGTGGATGCCGTACACCAACGCAAAACCGAAACAACACTGAATGCAGTGGCGCCATTCAAGTTCACCCAAACCAAAAAAGTAGAAGCAATCTCCGTTCTCGAATCGAAAAATGACGGCTCCATTTTTTGGGACGAAAAGGGCGTCCTTTTGATTGACTTCGTGGACCGTGGGTCAACAATTACAACTGACGTATACTGTGAAAAGCTAACCAAACTCAGACGTGCGATCCAAAATCGACGCAGCGGATAACTGTAGTCTGGTAGAATCCTCCGGATAACTGTAGTCTGGTAGAATCCTCTGGATAACTGTAGTCTGGTAGAATCCTCCGGATAACTGTAGTCTGGTAGAATCCTCCGGATAACTGTAGTCTGGTAGAATCCTCCGGATAACTGTAGTTTGGTAGAATCCTCCTTCACGAAACGCTCGCCCTCGCGCTGCTGCCAAACCCATGGAGAAGATTCAAGATTCATTGGGAACTTTTTGACAACCATCCGTACATTCCCGACCTTGCACCAAGCGTTGTATTAATTTATTTGCTATCGATTTCGAAGCAACTACGTCTTGATCTTCCGGCACTTAAAACAGTGTGATCGATTGGAAATACCATCGCAAGTACGAGGATGATTGAAATGAAAACCTTAATTATTTATTATTATACAAATGAAGTCTTCTTCTTCTGCTGGTGGCCGGATGCCCTTTCTCATGCTTCCCTCCTCTGGCTGCGGAATTTTTGTATTCTGTCTGTCTGCGTCTAGAGTAAGTCTCGTGTTGAAATGCGAGAATGTTTTCCAACTGTTTGCGTAGCATGTATCTGACGCTGGACGTGGCTACCACTCAGGTATTCACCTAGCGGGATGTGGGAAACAGCCTAAAAGGACTTACAGGCTGGCCAGCACATCGGATCTCGTGACGATTCGATCTGGAGCAGCTCGCGCCCGCCCTCGAATGCCAGAAACAGCGCGTTAACGTTTTTTTCTAAAAAACTGGATTCGTACCCAGGATCTCCTGTTTACTTTTTTAATTTGAATATACAGTAATTCTATTAGCAAAAACAAAAAATATTTACAATGTCACGTACTTTATAAGGATAGGAAGGGGGCAGCAGAAACAATCGTGGCTATACATCCGTCCATGGCGGAGCCCGAGAGCAGGGAGGGCAGGGGTCGTAATTGAGGTCTGGCCACGGGGCCTCCAGACCTCTCCACGGTCGGATGTATAGGAGGGGCGTGCATGTGGTGGTGAGGTTGGGATTGGGAAGACTTCCTTTTATTTATTGAATCCCAATTTAGGTGAAATGAGAGGATTAAGTGCCATGGTGCTGCCATAGGCCCCAACTGGGCAAGGGGGGCATGAATACACCACGCAAGTAGTTGGCAAACAGGGTCCAGTAATTGCTCCGGCGCTCCAAGTCGTCGTGGGCGTTCTGTAACCTGGGCCAAAAGCCAAGGCCTAATTTGTCGCTGGCGTCGTGGATGTTGTTGAGCGCCCAATCCTTTATCCTCGCAGACATCAAGGGTTGATCGGCAGCCGGCCGCGGTGGCCGTGCGGTTCTAGGCGCTGCAGTCCGGAACCGCGGGGCTGCTACGGTCTCAGGTTCGAATCCTGCCTCGGGCATGGATGTGTGTATGTCCTTAGGTTAGTTAAGTTTAAGTAGTTCTAAGTTCTAGGGGACTGATGACCTAAGATGTTAAGTCCCATAGTGCTCAGAGCCATTTTTGGTTGATCGGCATGTGAGGCGGTGGATATCCTCGTCGGCGCTTTGGTGGGCAGCACATAATGGGGTGTCAGCTAACCCAGTTTCATGTAACTTTTGTCGTGTCGCAATTTTGCCACTGGTAACCAAGTATCAATTTGCTCTAACGTATGTGCGGAAGTAAACTTGGTGGATATGGCGCCATACATTCGACCAACGGAATACAAGGTACTTCTGTACGATCATGTTGCGTGAAAGTCGACGTAGCAGGTTGAGATAGATGTCTCTGGCCGTAGGAGGACGCGTGGTTGGGAGATCAGGGTGCACGCAACTATAGATCACAATAAAGGTGATATGAATGTGACGAACGGGCACGAGTGGACGGATGGTGTAAGTAGGCTGTTTAGGTTTTCTTATTGGTAACGCCACGTAGCGCTTTGTATGAAAATCACTGGCTGTGCTGTGTGAAGTCTGTGGCTAGTTTGCATTGTTGTCTGCCATTGTAGTGTTGGGTAGCGGCAGCTGGATGTGAACAGCGCATAGCGTTGCGCAGTTGGAGGTGAGCCGCCAGTAGTGGTGGATGTGGGGAGAGAGATGGCGGAGTTTTGTAATTTGTCATGAACTGCTACATATATTATGACTATTAAGGTAAATACATTGTTTGTTCTCTATTAATATCTTTCATTTGCTAACTATCCCTATCAGTAGTTAGTGCCTTCCGTAGTTTGAATCTTTTATTTAGCTGGCAGTAGTGGCGCTCGCTGTATTGCAGTAGTTCGAGTAATGAAGATTTTTGTGAGGTAAGTGATTTCTGAAAGGTATAGTTTAATGTTAGTCAGGGCCATTCTTTTGTAGGGATTTTTGAAAGTCAGATTGCGTTGCGCTAAAAATGTTGTATGTCAGTTTAAGCACAGTCCTGCATAATTGTTTAAAGGGGACGTTTCAATGGGTGCCAGCATGAGGATGTCTCCCAAACTGCATGTAAACAGTCCTGTGCTGTATGTTGAGAATACCAAGTCCTCTCTTACGCAGGAGGAGGGTAACCGTTTCATAACGGACCTGAAAGATTGATCCCGCCGTCAGAAACTAGCTGAAGACCATTTGCAAACGAAGTCCATTCATGTATGATAAGGGTAGGACTTGTGTAATATGCACCAGTTTCGATGCAACATGGCGATTGAGGTAGATCATCCGCTGAAGAGCGTCGTGACGCTGGTGTAGATTTTTGCAGATCTTGGCACGAACACTCTGCAAAGCGCGCCGAAAATTAGTGCCCGTCGTACGGGATGTATTGGGGATGAAGACCATGCCCGGTAGTTGATGGTCTGCACCCATGGGAAGGGCGCTAGTTCGGCTTCGGGGAGGCCGCAACCTTTTGGCAGGGCTGCAGATTTATTCATGTTCACTGAGCTGCCAGTCACTGCGCTGTATGTCATGATTTCTTCAGTGATCTCTCGTGTTTCAGCTCCCGAGTGAACCAAGAGGAGCAGATCGCCACTGTATGCTCGACAACAGAAGGTGTGCTGTCGTAGTGTGAATCCTGTGAGCGTAGATATGAGATTCCCAATGAAGACGTATAGCAGGGTCGATCTCTCTTTCCGAGTGTTTATCCCGACTGGCGGGGTCTGCTGTTGTGGTTAACCGGATTTGGAGTGTTAATTTTAAGGGGTGGCCGGATGCCTTTCCTGTCGCCACCCTGTCTCCCCCCCCCCCCCCCCCCCGGCGGAATGTGTGTACCCCAACTGTCTGCATCTAGTGTAATCCATGGAATAGTGCGAATGTGTTTCAAATGTCTGCGAGTAGTGTAACTGAGGCGGAACGTGGGAACCAGCCCGGTATTCACCTAGCAGGATGTGGAAAACTGCCTAAAAACCACATCCTGGCTGGCCGGCACACGGGCCCTCGCCGTTAGTCCACCGGGCGGATTCAATCCGGAGCGGGCGCGCCTACCCGAGTCCAGGAAGCAACGTGTTAGCGCTCTCGGCTACCCTGGCAGGCCGTATAGCAGGGTCAATAAGTGACAACTTTGTCGGATAGATCGCCGTATCGGAACTGGACTCGTTAAGTGACCATTGACTTGTATACAAGAGCTAGTGGTGTCATACATGCCGTGTATGACGTTGGGGAGGGGAGATGGAAGCCTATCCGAGGTACTTTTGTCATTTGTGCTATGGATAGCGACCATACCTGTACAGAGCCAAGTCATCGAAGATTGTGCTATCACGTCGCGACATTCGCCGGTTGCTGTCTGCATATTCACCTGTCCACCTGGGTTGTCTGTCCAGTGACAAGATGCTGGGAAGAAGGGGACGAAGGCATGCAGCCAAAATGAGGGTAAGGATTTTGTAGCCCACATTAAGAAGAGTAAGCGGATGGTAGTGAGTGATCGCACCATATTATGGCTTGTGTACATGAATGATGATGCCTGTGACAAAGCTAGATGGGACAGCTAGACCCAGCGTGAAAACTTCTTGAAACATGGTGGTCCACCTTGGGACCATTAACATCCGGAAGGCAGACTATCCATACCAGGAGATTCGCAACCTTGTCGATGGCAACTTCCACTTCGTCCCTAGTGATCAGTTCCATTAACCGGGTATTCCTTCCCTCGGGAATGGTGCGAGTGATGTAAAACAAGGCCTGACCAGTTGTTGCTGTATAGGCAATCCGAGCGTCATACATGCTCTGCTAATGATCGGCGACCATGGTGAGTACTTCAGATTGTTAAGTGAGAGCCTGTGCCTGTGGCGTGACGGGTTATGAGTTGTCGTTGTCGTCGTCGTCGTCGCCGCTGTCGTCGGTCGCGATATTATGCATGACAGGTATCTCGTGGGCCATTGAGTCCTGTAGACACGTTGTCACGAGGACTCCCTGCAGACGATGCCAGGCCATCGTTACTATGTGCGCCTTAATCAGCTGCCGATGCTTCTGGACAGTCAGATCGGGTCCTTGGGTGACTGTCTCAGAAGACGGCTTAATAGTAGTTAGCTGTGTGTTGGCACCATTCCACTATGCCCTTCATATATCGCATCAGGGTTATCTGTAAGGAGGGCTTCGCACACCCTAACCACCACTCCAAAGTCGTTCTGTATCTGAGTAGGTAATCGTCGTTCGCCATTGGTCCAAGTCTCTATCATGCGTTGTTCACATTCCGTCGCCTGGAGATACGTGATGTTCATTTTCCATGGTGTTCGACTGCACAAGACTGGTTACACTTTGAGAAGAATCGTGCAGATGTATGGTCTGTGGTATGAAAAAGCCAGCAGCCACAGTTTAGCGTCTTGGACATCAGATGCTAGCTCCCAGGAGACGTAAATTCTATCAGGTCGTCTTCCCCAATGGCTTGTTTGATAAGTGGGGCCCCAGGCATTGCCGAACTTCTTTTGCCGTGTGTCACTGGGCCGGAGATATTTGACGATCATGCAGAGTTCTTGACAGGTGTCAAAGTGACGCACACGAACATTCTGTTGCGAGACAGCTAACTCGCCTCCAAAAATGCAACGAGGATAACTCTGGAAGAAGAAAGGAGCAGTGTCTTCAGAGTAGAATGTGGTTATCTCCCATCGGCGGATGGAACCAGGTGGGGCATACATGTTGATGATACGCATATCCATAGTCGAGAAGGCGATGTCTCGTGCTGTTGGGAGAAAGGTGACATCTGTAATGAGGATTCCTTTACAAATGTATGCAGCCATGCCCCTGCCAAGGGGACCGCCAGCAGAGGTTGTAGCGTCGTGAGTCAATACGCGATAACTTTATTGCAGTAAGCTAATTTGCAGAACAGCCAGTAGCACTGGAGCCGTCGGCTGTGAAGGAGACAGCCAGTCGTGTCTTAGCAACGACTCATTCGCACCTGTGTCGCTACGATAGCCGTGGGAAGCGGTATCTGTATCACTTCGAGCGAACGAATATTCAAACCCATTTGAATCTAAATGAACTATATTAAATATTATTTAATATTGTTTTAAGTCGATACACTGCCTTTTGTTATTCAAGAGAATATGGTATAAAAATTTCAGCCTTTTATCTGACGTAGTTTCAGAGTTAGAGGAAATTATCTAAAACACCCCAAACCGACAATTAGACTAAAAAACTCAGTTAGGAATAATAATAGTTTGTCTGTTAGTATCATTTGAAATAATTACAAGAGTTCACAAAATGTCAGGTCAATTTATTTGGATTTTCATATTAAAAACGTTATAATTCCAATCCCAAAGAAAGCAGATGTTGACAGATGTGAAAATTACCGAACTATCAGTTTAATAAGTCACAGCTGCAAAATACTAACACGAATTCTTTACAGACGAATGGAAAAACTAGTAGAAGCCAACCTCGGGGAAGATCAGTTTGGATTCCGTAGAAACACTGGAACACGTGAGGCAATACTGACCTTACGACTTATCTTAGAAGAAAGATTAAGGAAAGGCAAACCTACGTTTCTAGCATTTGTAGACTTAGAGAAAGCTTTTGACAATGTTGACTGGAATACTGTCTTTCAAACTCTAAAGGTGGCAGGGGTAAAATACAGGGAGCGAAAGGCTATTTACAATTTGTACAGAAACCAGATGGCAGTTATAAGAGTCGAGGGACATGAAAGGGAAGCAGTGGTTGGGAAGGGAGTAAGACAGGGTTGTAGCCTCTCCCCGATGTTGTTCAATCTGTATATTGAGCAAGCAGTAAAGGAAACAAAAGAAAAGTTCGGAGTAGGTATTAAAATTCATGGAGAAGAAATAAAAACTTTGAGGTTCGCCGATGACATTGTAATTCTGTCAGAGGCAGCAAAGGATTTGGAAGAGCAGTTGAATGGAATGGACAGTGTCTTGAAAGGAGGATATAAGATAAACATCAACAAAAGCAAAACAAGGATAATGGAATGTAGTCTAATTAAGTCGGGTGATGCTGAGGGAATTAGATTAGGAAATGAGACACTTAAAGTAGTAAAGGAGTTTTGCTATTTGGGGAGCAAAATAACTGATGATGGTCGAAGTAGAGAGGATATAAAATGTAGACTGGCAATGGCAAGGAAAGTGTTTCTGAAGAAGAGAAATTTGTTAACATCGAGTATAGATTTAAGTGTCAGGAAGTCGTTTCTGAAAGTATTTGTATGGAGTGTAGCCATGTATGGAAGTGAAACATGGACGATAAATAGTTTGGACAAGAAGAGAATAGAAGCCTTCGAAATGTGGTGCTACAGAAGAATGCTGAAGATTAGATGGTAGATCACATAACTAATAAGGAAGTATTGAATAGGATTGGGGAGAAGAGAAGTTTGTGGCACAACTTGACCAGAAGAAGGGATCGGTTGGTAGGACATGTTCTGAGGCAATAAGGGATCACCAATTTAGTATTGGAGGGCAGCGTGGAGGGTAAAAATCGTAGAGGGAGACCAAGAGATGAATACACTAAGCAGATTCAGAAGGATGTAGGTTGCAGTAGGTACTGGGAGATGAAAAAGCTTGCACAGCATAGAGTAGCATGGAGAGCTGCATCAAACCAGTCTCAGAACTGAAGACCACAACAACATCAACAAACAAGTACTTTTCATTTTCGTAATATAAAATCCAGAAAATATCATTATTTAATTAATATCTATTTGTTTCGTTGTTGTGGAATGAATGAGAATGAGTGAGAGTGTGTAAGTGGGACATACGTAGAAATTCAATATTTTATATTGTACCACATTACGTAACTGTGTAGTGGGGAAGTTGTGTTTTCCACCCATTGCTGATGAGGTATGTCTAAGAGTACTTGCTTTTGTAAGAAGGCAGCCCGAATAGCCGTTTGCAGAGTAATAGTTTTCTAAATAAATTCCCAGATTAGTTTTCCTTTCGTTTGGTGTTGTTAAACATTATATTAATATTTGCATATTGAAATGACGTGAATGCAACTGGGAATAGTGATTGGGGTAGGACAGTTTTGGCGTGAGAATCATCTCGAACGATTGTTCTGATAGCCTGGTCATTTTGATCAACCAATCAGAGTTTAGTAGTTCCCGCGCACTGCCAGGTAGTGGTAGACTGTGGAAGGAGCAGCATTGAGGAGTCGCTGGGTAGCTATTGAACGTGCAGGTCATGATGAACGTTTCCATCTGCATAATGTGTAAAATGAAGAAGTTATTGGAATTTCGCGTCCAGATTGCGTTGCCGTAGAAGCAGTTGCATTTACGGTCAGTTCTGTGAAATTTGGAAGTTCTAGAATTGTTTTGTTGGAAAGATAAACGCTTGTGAACTTTCGGCGTTTGTAAAATTCCGCGTGGCATGTTTCGTATCCGGGTATGGAATATTTGGCGAGCAATTTCTTTAATAGAAATACGCTGAAAAGGACTCAATGTGAAACTCAGATATAGTAGTGGACTGTTGACTGTGAAATCTTCGGGTCGGAATTTAGTACATTTCTGGCTGCCTTGCATGTGTACTGGGTTGCATGAACTGTGAACTGAGGACTGTGATGTTGTTCTCTAATTGCCTATGGGCTGATAGCTTTGTTTTCTTTTCTCTCTCTCTCTCTCTTTTTTTTTTTTTTTTTTTTTTTTTTTTTTTTTTTTTTTTTTTTTACTGAAATGGAATAAAAGACTCGTTTCAGAATTTTGACATTTTACTGAGAGAACGAAGCAACTACTTTCCGCCCAAAAAGTATTACAAGAATTTTCAGGATAGCTTGCTAACCAGAGTTTACGCGGACTTTGCAACGTTAGTATTGACGGCGTTTTCTTCAACGCTGCTTTTACGTCGTCAGCGCAGTACAAACGTATGAAGAGAAACGGGCTGGTGATCGGCCGCCATACTGAGGTAGGTGGAACTTTTGCAGTGAACAGTGCGACGAACGAGAAAAAACTTTTATAGCCTGTCCCACTGCAAGGTGTGAGGTATGTATCAGGCAACGTGAGGCAGAGCAGCCAGTTGTGCTTCCTATAGGAGTACAATGTCAACGTCAGATGACCAGATCGTATCTCGTGACAGACATAATTTCGGTGGTGAACTGACGTAGTTGGTATTGATCATCGCAGTCCAGTATGATTGGCAGCGCAGTAATAGGAGGTTCGGTAATATGTAGGTAATCGAGGGCGAAAAAGGAGGTCATAGACTGTTCCGTCCACCCTCTAAGGTTGCAGCCTAGTTATGCATAGATCGTGGCCGCAGGAGAGTCAGCCGCCGCCCTGGGGCCAGGGTCGATTTCGATGTCGTCGCTCTACGCGGAAGTGTGGAGCCGTGGCGAATCATCCGCTCGCTGCAGCGGTAGGGGGTGCTTGACTGATGAAGAAGCGCACAAAGTAATGGACGCATCCTCCGGTTCGACAACCCTTTTGACTTGACATCAGGGCTGGTGACTGTTCGTTCGTGGGATTCGGATCGACTTCAGTCGATTCGTGGTCGTGATACATAGGAACTGCAAGCGAGGCGTCATCGGGAGGCGAGGCATCACGATCGGAGACTATGGCGTCTGCGTTTACAGCGCTTGGGTAAGCGGCTGCTTACGTGACCGGCCCTGCAGTCGGAAGACGGGAGTGAAGCGCGCCGTTCCGGCACAAAGGCCATCACCGGTACTACTGGTGGTGTAAACTCCTTCGGGTGGTTAAGGGATGAACGGCTTCCGCAGGGACTGCTGCAGGTGTGTCGACACGGCCGTTTCTTACTGTGGAAGTTGTGGAATGGTGGCGTCCGATAAGGGCGCTGGTACAAGATCCAAGCCGTGGCGCGAAACTGCAGGGCTGACGAGAGCCGTCGCATAGGATGTAACACCGAAAATGCAGGATGCATGGCACCTGCTGCCGATATATAACTTTTTTTAAATTATATAAATATTTGTAATTTAAATGCTTTCTTTTAATAAGTAAGGACATTGCTTCACTGTATTTGTACATTTAGGTAGAAGTCTTTTGACGTTTCATTGTATTTATCTGCGTTTTGCTGTGAAACTTATAAGCTCTGGGGAAAAGCCAAAGGAATTGTTATTTGTATCGACTAGCAACGATAATAGCAGTGCTTGTGCGTTGTAAAATCTTTGCGTAGGGAGTTGTTGCGCAGAGCGCGCGGAGAGAGCAAGAGACGGGTTCCAGCGCTTGTAGTGCGCGGGAGTGTGGTGTTAACGCTCTCGCAGTTGAGTACCATTTCGGCGGCATCATGTAAGCATGCTAGCTAGATGACTAGTAGCAGGAGGAAGGATAGTGGACGGGCGGAAGAGACTGTATTAATTACTATTGTCCGTTCCTATAATTAGCCGTGGCTCCACAAGATGCTACCGTCGTACCGTCTTCAACAACAGCAGTTCCAGCAACACAGTTTCGTTGTCGGCTCCAAGTTTCGTCGCATGCACAGCACTGAAGTAAGACTGTTAATTGGTAGAAAGTATTAACGGCTAACCCAGCAGCACAACTGAATGTGATTTGATTGCTAAGATTTATTTAAATAATAATCAGTTAAACTCGGCGATTGTGTCCTCATTGCCCCCAGACATTGTTACCAAGCAGGACCCTTGTTCCTTTTTTTTCCCCAATATGCTAACTGAGTGTCATAAGAATCAAATTGAATAGTTACAGCTAGTTTATTAATGAATAAATCCTCTTTTAAGAAATGTAGCCTCAGTCTACTTTCAATTCACTGTTGTACAACAGAGGCTTCAGTATAAGACTAAAGTAAAGCAATTTCATTTTTCAAGTTTGAGAATCAATCACTGGAAAAAACCCAAATCTAAAGAAATGCGCAAATTAAGAGTGTGGAGGTTTTATTTATTCTACGTATAGCTTGGAGCACATGGCTGTTTGGTTTGGTACGTATTCTAGTATTTAATTCTGTTCAAGTCAGCAAAAAAGGCTCAGTTGTTCAGACAATAATATGAAATCCAGTTTGCAAAATAAGTACGGCAAAGTAAAAAGTGCTTGCTTTTTTCCTAAATTTCTTTGATGACGTTATGCTGAGGTCACTGAAAGTCATTGTTCACGTAAAGAAGTTCAGTACTAACACACAGTTTAATTGCATATTTTCAAATCATTACTCGATTACGTTTTTCAAAATTTAATGCCAAACATAACGTAAGAGTGACTTCTCAGTTTTCTGTATCATTACATACTTAAAATTAGTGGCAAAAAACGTGGCAACCTTCAGTTGCCACGTCACTGTTTAATAATGCATGTTTTTCTTTCCCATCATCTTGTACAGGATTTTGGATGTAAATTCCCCTAGTGGGCTGGCGACCGTTAGTTTTTGCTTTTCGTTCATTAGTGTCACTTTTGTATTCATGATCAGTGGTATCCCTTTTCTGTCCAGTGTTGTTTGTGGGTGAATGCACAGAATAACTTTCATTTTCCAAATTATAGCCATCTTCGGTTTAATTACTTTTTATTTTAGTAGACTTTTCCATCAGAAGGGTCGGTTGTACACTTTCCGCCTACTTATCGGTATTACTTTTTCGGGAAAGATAGCCTTATCCAATTAGAAAAAATCTATTAGGCATACACGCGATCCACGGTCATATTTTATATCGCAAGCAGGATAGGTCGATTAGTAAGAGGGAGACTACAAGGAAACTGGAAGAGACGTCGGTTGTGGTGCGGGCGTCACGTCAGAGGCCGGCGACGCTGGAGACATTCTGATCGAACGTGCCCTTCCTTGCCGCGTTCTGAACAAGTTCGCCGTTGGCCGTCATAAATGACGGCCGCGCGGCAGCCTCTTATCGGGAGGTAGAATAGCACATGACGATGGAGGTCTATGGTTGTCTGGCGGACGCCACTGAGGAGCAGGTATGTTCGGAATCGTGCCCAACGCTCGGCTACATGGCCTTGAACGGTGCTACCCAGGACGGAAGGCGTCTATGACGTCATCCCGTCGGAGTTCGACACGCAGTTCGAAGAGCCGAATTGTTCGCATGCTTAATCCTGCATGATCGACCGTCAACGGCCCAACGTTACCACCAGCGTAGCAGAAATAGATCCCCTGCTGCGTGTTCCGAAGGATCTTTTTATAAGTCGTATCATCGTGACTTTATGTACAACGTACTGCTCAGTATTCATAAGTGATGCCCACTATGTGGTTTGTCGGGACTTTGACCACATCACAAAGAAAGCGCTGCACCTCGAGCGTCGATCTACGGAATCTGTTCGCCTTTGCTCTGGAGTACTGGACGGCGCGCGAGTAACGGCCGCTGAAGGTAAAGAATACTAGCACGCGCTCTCCGCAGGCGGAGATAGGCAATGGCTACGCCGCTAAGATGACCAGACGTCCGGATAAATACGGGCATGCCCTCCTTTTTTGTGATATCGATAGCTACGATGCCAAGGCGTAGGTGCAAGTTCATAGGTTGGCACTACGACACCGACGCCGACGACAGCGTCCTCTAGCCGGCGCTGTGCAGCTCTACGAGCGCCGCTGCAGATTCAGCCCATTTGATCAAGATCAGTTTCGCTTCATATAGAGACTCTGCACTACATACGACGGGTCTAAGACTTCGCACCTACGTGCAAAGTTAGGTATTCACGTTATTATGTATTCAGTTAATATTGTGATATAGTAAAACCGTTTCTAAGAGCAGTACTTAGAGATTTTCACCTTTTCCTGCCCCTACTCACTTCCTACATTCGGCCTACCCTTCAGTTTTCAGAAGCAGACCCCCGCTCCGCCTTCCAGGTGGGATACAAAATTTTTAGCTCTTTGTCCGGGGTCCGGGTGAATTTTTGTACTGACCTCCTTTTCCGAAAGTTGACCTTAATAAAATTATATTTGCAATTATTCCCACTCTACTGCCCTTTTCTTAGATACTTGATCCACATATGGCAGCAGAATCATTGATTTTACACAACTGATCATGGATCGATCCATAAGCGAGTGAAAATATCGATTATTTAAGATTTCCGTTCCGTATTTTCAGTTCCGGATTCATATTGTCTTGGCTTGACATTGTAGGTGTCATGTCATGTACTCAGTACTCACATGTGACTGTGATTTCTATTTATTGTAACCGATGGTGTTTTATAAAATATCTGGCATTGTGAAAATTCATAAATACTTTTCAATTTACACTGTCAGAAACGGACAGTACCTGGACACTAGGTGGTTGCCTCTTTTCCCAGCCACTGTGTAAGGAGTGTGTCAGAACTCTCCATTACAAAAAAAATGGCTCTGAGCACTATGGGACTCAACTGCTGAGGTCATTAGTCCCCTAGAACTTAGAACTAGTTAAACCTAACTAACCTAAGGACATCACAAACATCCATGCCCGAGGCAGGATTCGAACCTGCGACCGTAGCGGTCTTGCGGTTCCAGACTGCAGCGCCTTTAACCGCACGGCCACTTCGGCCGGCTCTCCATTACATAAAACAATATATCCAACTTAATGCTATTCTTCGCATCGTGTGAGCACACAGATATCCACAGCAGCAATCTGAGGGTAAAACATTTTTTCAGTAATTAAGTCTATTTAAAACTTCAGAATCATCACGAACAAGTATTAATAATGACAATGGCAAATGACATATGTGTCAATAATGGCTGAGTGCCAGATTAACAAGTTATTTCAATTTCAAAATTACATTAACATTTAGAAACCACAGCATATTGTTTAGACGTGGAGAGCAATTATTATTATTTGGAGGATAACGAGGCTTCTTTCACTGACAAGCAAGACACTGGATTATTGCAAACGCGGACTAAAAATCACGAGCCTAACGCTGCAACTGCTTTTGCGCTAAGCCTCGAATTTTACCTTGAATTCCATCTTCAAGTGTAGTTAAGCCATTGAAATCTTCCTGGCTATATAAATGAAAACAGGCCTTGAGTGTGGTAAGATCTGCCATCACCGACGTGGGGGCAGCGTGATACGTCTTCTGTCTCCGAGCTCTCGACCGACACTACTCTTTCACTCTCGCAGACAGACCTCGTCTCACGACGGTGCTTAGAATCGCGCTACCATATTTCGCCCTCAGATTGTTACTATCGATATCCGAGTGCTTACACAATGCGAAGATTAGCGTTAAGTTGGACATATTATTTTACGTAATGGAGAGTTCTGACACACTCCTTACAACTGAAAGGGTACTGGAAATGTATCCTGCTCTGAAATCTTAGTTTCTGTCTAAAAGCAAGCCATCAAAAGCTTTTTCGGTTTTTTGATAATAGGTTAAGTGAATCCTATTTATGGCATTTGAATTCATTGATGTCTGTGTTCAAAAATTCTGCGAATAGAAAAGGAGGACAATTCCGTGCTTAAAGTGACTCAAATTTTATATTCTATATATAAGGTGCTTGAAAACCGATTAAATGGAAAATTCATTTGCCTAAAGGTTCAAAAGAAGCTGGAAATTGCAACAGAAGAAGGCTTTGGTAAAGAAGTTAAACTTTTTATGAAGGAAGCATTTGTTGCTGTATCAGTCGCGCCATGAACATTTAAAACGATGGGTCTATGTGTTTGACGACGTTTCCTGTTGCAAATGGATGTCTCTTAAAGCATGTGTTAACTAAAGTGGTGTTGAAAACAGTCTTTTGTATTTACAAGATAAATGTAAAGCTTTTGAAATTGAAGATGTGAAATCTTTTGAACAATTCTGTAATCTTAGGCAATTTCTGAAAGAGAATTGTAATGATCCTGAATTTAGTGGATTTTCTTGTAGTAAAAAATGGGCAAAGTATTTTTGTGAAAGTAATTCTGTTGATTTTCATTCAGAATTGCTAAAATTTTCCGAATACTGAACGAGTATTTTCACTCATTACAAAACAGTGGAATGATTACAGGAATAGGTTGAACATTGAATCTGTTAAAGGTATTTTGATGGTCTGGTATAATTTAAAAGAATTTTCCTGTGTATCTTTGACAGTTTTCTACAGAGCCAGCCTACACCTCTAAAGATAATTTGATCTTCACAGAAGTACCAACAAAACGTAAGGAACGTATGTTATATCTACTAATTAATTACAATGAAATGAATACCCCTGGCTGCATACAGGCGTTGATATAAGTCAACGGGGACAGCTGAAAATGTTTGCCCCAATCGGGACTCGAATCCGGTATCTCCTGCTTACGTGGCAGACGCTCTATCCATCTTATTTATTTATTTATTTATTGACCGGTATTGTTCGTTGCGTTTGGTCTGGGCGGACGTCACAGGACACCCGTTCAAGTTGATCGTTGATTCCTTTACTCAGTTTTCTTATTACAGAGGGCTAGCGCCTCTCTGACCGAACACGCTGAGCTACCGTCCCAGCATCCTGAAAGAGTATTTTCGCTCAATCCGTCTGAGCCACAGAGAAGATAGAGGACAGTGCGACTGTAGGGACTTATCTCTGGTACGCCTCCCGTGAGACACACATTCCCAACTTATTGTCTCGCACTATATTCATAGTGCCCCCGCCCATTATACTCATTACTAGCGGCTGTTTGCCGATTCCCGTAATAGTTCGGGCACTGTTTGTGCATCCGCACAGAAGACGATGGTCAAATGGCCGGTGAGTCCTAACTATATATATATATATAAAGATGGTATCTGTTCCTTCGGACATGTCCGAAAGAACACATACCAACTTCATATATATATATATATATATATATATATATATATATATATATATATAAAAATTTGAATTATGTTTCCGTGTCCTACTTTTTCTAACTTTGTCCCTCTTTTTGAAGTTGATTGCGCTCTTTTTTTGTACTTCTGCATCTGGTCGCCCTAAGCACTGCTCGGCTGCGAA